>NC_057814.1:219339031-219365350 GCF_018294505.1 Triticum aestivum
GAGCACTGCCCCGACGACGTACTGCCTCGCTGCCCCGTTCGTTTTGCCGGTTTTCTTTTAAAAAAAACAGTTCGTTTAAAAAAAACCTAGATCGGTTTTTTTTTGGTTTTATTATTTTTGCAAGCGTTTACCGAACCGTTCGTTTTAACGAACGCGTTCGTCGGTTTTTCTCTGTTAACGAACGTCCGTTCTTTAACCGTTCGTCCATTTTTCTTTTTCGTCGAATTTTTCTGCGATTATCTCAGATTCGATTTCTGATCGAATCTTCGTTTCTGTTTAACTTGTCGCTCGTTTATCGGAATCAGGCGATTCAAGCGCCTAGAGTTTCGTCTCGAAATTCTCTTTCCGTTTAACCTACTCAAACAAGTTTTTGCTACAGTAAAATTTGACCTAGATCCAGATTAATAGACGAAGTTTCTTTCTTTCGCCGTTTGACTTTCGTTGCTTCTTTCGAGTTGATTCTTTTTGTAAACCGGAGTTCTTAAGTTGAACTTTCTGGTTGGATCTTTCATTCGAGTTTTACCTGTGCATTAGATGAGTACTTATTGTATGTCTGTTTGTTTGCTATAGAGTACCCGGAGTGTGCCGCTTGTTACTTCGAATCGCTAGGTTTTGCGGATCATCAGCAAGGCAAGTAACACTTTGATCATACCCCCTTTCATACCCAGTTTTTATGCATTAGATTCAACCCTCAAACATTGCATGAGTAGGATTGATAACATGTGGGTATTGGGAAGTAGTTGAGGTAGTGCCTATTACCTGTTTTCTATTCAAACCCTTGGGAGTTACTTCTACGTTGCTATTATATTGCCATGCTATGCTCGTAGACGTGGATTGGGTTTGAGTGATATTCATGACAGATGTGAGATGTTTATTAATGGTTCAACTTAAGGTGGCAACTAAAACTCACATCTGGGTGGATTGAGGCACCTGGAGAACCCAGTGTTGTCTGATTTTAGAAGGTCCGCCACCCAGGCTCAAAGGGATCATAAGATTATTCATGCTAGAAACTTCCGTGTGCAGCCACAAGCTATTATGGGCTCTAGCATAGCTGAGTAGGTTACAAGATCTCTTGAAGAGGTGGGCTAGCAGATGTAGGGGAAAGTAGGTGTACCGGTCCACCCAGAGTAAAGAGTGATTGTTCCTGAAAGACTGTGTCTCGGTCATCCGTTTCTCAAACATCATGTAGTGCGAGAATCAAGCGGAGGCGATCGAGTCTTGTGGGGAAAAGTGCGCAAACCTCTGCAGAGTGTACAAACTAATCATGGTTAGCCGTGTCCCCGGTTATGGACAACTTGAGTATCTAGTACCTGGATTTTCATTTGAATCTCATCACTATGTTACTTTTAATTAATTTTGTTGGGTTAATGATGACACTTAATTGGGATTGAGTTGGAGGTACCTTCTCAATGTTTAACAACCACCATGATAGTTAAAAAAAATTTATTCCTTTGAAGTAGGATAAAATTGGCTTTTTCGCAAAACTGTAACCATAGAGCTTTCCACCAGCCATATATGCATGTAGTATAGCATTATTATTGTTCATTATTCTCTATGTGTTACATTGCCAGCATATCCTATGTGCTGACCCGTTTTCGGGCTGCAACGTTTCATGTTGCAGACTTTTCAGACGACAAGTAAGGTGCCTTAGGTCGTGGTCTTATACTCAGTGATGCCGCTGGAGTTGATGGACTCACTTATCTTCCAAGTCTTCCGCTGTTATCGTTATTAGATGGCCTTAAGCCATGTTTATCATACTTAATCTCTTCGGAGATATTCGATGTAATAAGTGTGTGATTGCTACTCTGTTATAAATCCTCCATTTGTACTGTGCGTGTCAGCATTACTGATCCAGGGATGACACTGGTGCACAGCAGCACAGACCATTTGAGGTCTGGTCGCTACATACTTGCATGTGTTGATTTAATGCACCTTGAAGTAGTATGAATATGTGACGGTAAAGCTTTGTAATGCCCTGGCCCTAATAAAGCAAGAGATGGTTGTGCACGAGGAGGGTGAGATCATCCAGACGGAACAGGACCCGACGATGGAGCTCTCTATGGTCTCGATGGACCTCACCTTGCTCCACCGCCCCTTGTGCCTCCGCCCCTTGAAGCCTCCAGTGTATGAGGTTCGAATACACCTCCTCCGTTCGGCTGATCGAGCAAGGTGCAGGTTTCTTGATTGATGTGCTGTCCGATTGATTTGTGCAGTGCAAGGGAGGGCACCTGGCCTGCGCGGACTGCCGCGTCGAGTGCCCCGGGAACCAGCGGCACGCGGCGGTGGCTTCGACGTGCGGAACATGGCGGTGGACATCGTCCTCTCCTCGGTGAGGGTGGAGTGCCCGCACGAAGGCTGTGGGCTCTACGTCACTTACCACAAGCTCACCGATCACCAGAGCGTGTGTCCGCTCACGCCCTGCAAATGCCCCGTGCCTGTCTGCGGCTACGAAGGCCCACCGCCGGCGCTCTCCCACCACATCAGCACCGTGCATCCCATGCTCATGCACAGGATCCAGTACGGCAAGGTGCTCCAGCTGCAAGTGCCACTGTTGGAGCCACGGCTCTTGCTGTTCGCGGAGGAGGACGGTCGCGCGTTTTTCTTGGTCGATGGCGTGCTCGACATCGGCGCGCCTATCGCCGTGTCGGTCGTCTGCATCAGAGCGGGATCGTCCCCACTGCCGCACTACATGGCCAAGCTGTGGGCGAACGGCCCGCCAGGGGAGCCCAAAGGCAGGACCGACGTCGTCAAGGTGGAAATGGAGGTGACAAGCAGCAAGGATCCCGGCGACGTCGCCGTGCACGAGTTGACCTTCTTCACAGTTCCGCCCAAGCTGCTGGCCGGGGCTAAGCTGGTGTCTCTCCACATTCAGATTGACAAGCTCACGTCCTAAATGATTCTACAGTGCCTTCTGTTTATCTTAGTAATATGCTAATATAGGGGTTAGCTCGGTCTACTTTAGCTTAGGAGATGGTGGGCTTTGGTGGTGATGCAGCAATTACTTCGACATCAGATCAGCAGTTAAAGTAATTTCCAACAGTCGAACGGATATTTTGTGTCTGTTGGATATAAAGATCCTTTGGGTAAGAAGTATAACAGCTTATAAGAAGTAAGTATAACAGCTTATATGCTTGTTTGTTCAGGAAGTGTTGCATACTTGTGCAAGTTGGCACGACACATCAAAGTAGTACTACTACTAGTAGTACTCCCTCCGATCCTAATTTCTCTGTGCATAAGGCTGGTCATAGTGGGAGTAACATAGGTAGTAACATAGATGCCAAATAAGCAAAAATGATGAGGTGGCAAGTAATTAATGAGGAGAGAGGCAAATAGAGTAACATAATATGTTACCATCACATAGCACTTTCCAATGCAAAATGAGTCTACAAAGTAATAAATGAAGACATCTAGTACTATCTCAAGGCCAAGGAGCTACGTGAAACCTATGGTAGAGCCAATCGGATGGTTGAGAACACTACAATTCATAGCTACAGATGCGTGTGTGAGAGAGGATGAGTGCGTGCGTGCACCTCTTCTCTTCCTGTATAACGTACTAAACTCAGACTACAAGTGTATGTGGGTGGCATCGACCTAGGGAGCTAGAGATGGTGCATGCGAGAAGTCCTGAGAGATAGGTGTAATGCGTCTGAAAAAAAGACTAGTCTATAGCTCGCCACGAGGCTATTCCTATCGGATGCCCCAATAAGCGTAAGATATGTATCTGACAGTGCTAGTTATTGCACGTACACAGCAGTAGAAAAAGAACTAGTACCATGGCATATGCTACACCACGGACGAGAACACGTGCCCACGTTACGCCATCCGGGAATAGTGTCGCACTTCGAAACTAAACCGTCAATAAATTTTGAGCGCATTTCGTCACATTCCAAATTACTACTACTACCACGCTATATTTAATTGCAAACCTATTCACACCGATCACAACCTACTCCCTCCGTCATCACCGTGACCAAGGAGGAGGGGAAAACGAGAGAACTTAATGTTTATTTGCTAATTAATAGCATTGCATGCAATGAACTAACCATTGCATGTCGTGTTTGGTAGTCTCAAGTCATTAAAAGCATGCACACCCACATCTCTTATAGGTTGATATGTCAAGAAACAAGAAACGAGGTAGAAGTTAATGCACCGCGCCTAAGTGTTTTGGGATTATTTGGTTTCCCACTTAGGAGTGTATTAGTACTCGGTTATAAAGACTACTATGCCAAGATGACTGCACATTCCTCCTCAACTCCTCATTCACAAAAACAAACAAGTCATTCAGCATCCTTCCCTTGCGTCTGCTGATGACCCACAAGTATAGGGGATCTATCATAGTCCTTTCGATAAGTAACAGTGTCAAACCCAATGAGGAGCAGAAGGAAATGATAAGCGGTTTTCAGCAAGGTATTCTCTTCAAGCACTGAAATTATAGGTAACAGATAGTTTTGTGATAAGATAATTGGTAACGAGCAACAAGTAACAAAGGTAAATAAAGTGCAGCAAGGTGGCCCAATCCTTTTTGTAGCAAAGGACAAGCCTGGACAAACTCTTATATAAAGAAAAGCGCTCCCGAGGACACATGGGAATTATCGTCAAGCTAGTTTTCATCACGTTCATATGATTCGCGTTCGGTACTTTGATCATTTGATATGTGGGTGGACCGGTGCTTGGGTGCTGTTCTTACTTGAACAAGCATCCCACTTATGATTAACCTCTATTGCAAGCATCCGCAACTACAACAAAAGTATTAAGGTAAACCTAACCATAGCATGAAACATATGGATCCAAATCAGCCCCTTACGAAGCAACACATAAACTAGGGTTTAAGCTTCTGTCACTCTAGCAACCCATCATCTACTTATTACTTCCCAATGCCTTCCTCTAGGCCCAAATAATGGTGAAGTGTTATGTAGTCGACGTTCACATAACACCACTAGAGGATAGACAACATACATCTCATCAAAATATCGAACGAATACCAAATTCACATGACTACTAATAGCAAGCTTCTCCATGTCCTCAGGAACAAACGTAACTACTCACAAAGCATATTCATGTTCATAATCAGAGGGGTATTAATATGCATAATGGATCTGAACATATGATCTTTCACCAAATAAACCAACTAGCATCAACTACAAGGAGTAATCAACACTACTAGCAACCTACAGGTACCAATCCCGGACTTAGAGACGAGAATTGGATACAAGAGATGAACTAGGGTTTGAGACGAGATGGTGCTGGTGAAGATGTTGATGTAAATTGCCCTCTCCCGGTGAGAGGAGCATTGGTGATGACGATGGCCATGATTTCCCCCTCCCGGAGGGAAGTGTCCCCGGCAGAACAGCTCCGCCGGAGCCCTAGATTGGTTCCGCCAAGGTTCTGCCTCGTGGCGGCGGAGTCTCGTCCTGAAAGCTTGCTTATGATTTTTCTTCGGACGAAAGACTTCATATACTAGAAGATGGGCATCGGAGAGCCAACAGGGGGCCCACGAGGCAGGGGGCGCGCCCAGGGGGGTAGGGCGTGCCACCCGCCCTCGTGGACAGGTGGAGGCCCCCTGACGTAGATTCTTCTTCTAGTATTTTTTATTATTTCCAAAAATAACTTTCGTGGAGTTTCAGGACTTTTGGAGTTGTGCGGAATAGGTTTCTATTATTTGCTCCTTTTCCAGCCCAGAATTCCAGCTACCGGCATTCTCCCTCCTTATGTAAACCTTGTAAAATAAGAGAGAATAGGCATAAGTATTGTGACATAATGTGTAATAACAGCCCATAATGCAATAAATATTGATATAAAAGCATGATGCAAAATGGACGTATCAACTCCCCCAAGCTTAGACCTCACTTGTCCTCAAGCGAAAGCCGATAATGATAAATATGTCCACATGTTTAGAGGTAGAGGTGTCGATAAAATAAAATACAGACATGAGGGCATCATGATTGTTCTCATAACAGCAACATATATGGATAGTTCATATGATTTCTTATGCTCAAGTAATAATCTATTCACAATGCAAAGTATGAATCAGAAACTTTATTGAGAACCAACAAACTATAATCTCAGTCATTGAAGCAATTGCAATTTATCGTAACATCAGAAAGAGTCTATGTCAAAGCTTTCTAGCAACTCCACATACTCAACTATCATTTAGTCTTTCATAATTGCTAGCACTCACGCAATACTTGTGGTTACGGAGTTTTAATCGGACACAGAGAAAGATAGGGGCTTATAGTTTCGCCTCCCAACCTTTTACCTCAAGGGTAATGTCAACAATAATAACTCATGCTAACTTACATCCAATTAGATATATCTATCAGGATCTTTCCAACACCTTGTGCTTGCCAAAGGATAAAATGTAAAAAGGAAAGGTGAAGATCACCATAACTCTTGCATAAGGTAGAGGATAATAGTAACAGATAGGCCCTTCGCAGAGGGAAGCAGAGGTTGCCATGCGCTTTCAGGGTTGGATGCACAAAATCTTATGTGAAAGAACGTCACTTTATATTGCCACTTGTGATATGAACCTTTATTATGCAGTCCGTCGCTTTTATTTCTTCCACATCACAAGATCGTATAAAGCTTATTTCCTCCACACCAATCAATCATACATATTTAGAGAGCAATTTTTATTGCTTGCACCGATGACAACTTACTTGAAGGATCTGACTCAATCCATAGGTAGATATGGTGGACTCTCATGGCAAAACTGGTTTAAGGGTTTTTCGAAGCACAAGTAGTATCTCTACTTGGTGCTATGAATTTGGCTAGCATGAGGGGGAAAGGCAAGCTCAACATGTTGGATGATCCATGACAATATACTTTATCTCAGATATAAGAAAACATAACCCATTACGTTGTCTTCCTTGTCCAACATCAACTCTTTAGCATGTCATATTTTAATGAGTGCTCCCAATCATAAAAGATGTCCAAGATAGTATATTTATATGTGAAACCTCTCTTTCTTTATTACTTCCTATTAATTGCAACGATGACCAAAGCTATGTTTGTCAACTCTCAACAACTTTTAATCATCATACTCTTTCTATGTGAAGTCATTACTCTCCATAAGATCAATATGATCTCTTTTTATTTCTTTTTATTCTTTCTCTTTTCTTTTATTCACTCAAGATCATAGCAAAATAATCAAGCCCTTGACTCAACACTAATATTTATTATATAGTTCACGGACTCAGTTACATAGAGAGATCCTAAAGCAAAACTCAAAACTAGATCATACCAAAACTTGTATTCTACTAGATCAAGATACTACTAAATAGGATCGAACTAAGAAAAAAGGGTAAAGATAGGAGTGTGATCGTGATACGATACCGGGGCATCTCCCCCAAGCTTGGCAGTTGCCAAGGGGAGTGCCCATACCCATGTGATTATGTCTCCTTTGCCGGCGAAGGGATTGTTGATGATGTAGCCTTGTCGTCCATCTTCCAAGGCGTAGGCTCACCATCATAGAAGGATGATCGAGTCTCCGGGATCCTTAAATCTGCAGCCAAACTCATCCTTTTGAATCTATATTCAAACTCACAGTTTTGGTTTTGCATGTCCGAGATTTGAGCTTGGAGGTGCTCGATTTTCTCGTGGAGCTTGAAGATGGCCTCCCCAATGTCCTTGGCATCCAGCTTGTGGTTGTTGGTGAACCCCGTGATCATTATGTGATTGGAGTCAAGTCCATGCTCCACCATCTCCTGGCACCTGAAAACTTGTTGCTCCATTGCTTCAAGCCTTGTCTCCACGCTTCCGGTCCTCCATGGTCCCTCAACATCACGGATGTGCAGCAACTCCTCCCGCATCTCAATGGTTTGAGGGTGTTGCAGCACCTCCGCGAGGTAGGGGTTGATGACCTTCTCGAAGAACTTGTCCTTGGGGGCGCTTGGAGACGTCATAATGATCTAGATCTGTCAGAGAAACAGCTCAAAACGAAAACAGAGGATATTTGCGTGATACAGGAGTCAAAACCTTTGGGAGATTATATAATGAATTTTTACCGACCAAAATACGTAACATGCAAGAAAACGAGGTCTGGAGAGCACACGAGGTGCCCACGAGGTAGGGGGCGTGCCCAGTAGGGTAGGGCGCGCCCTCCACCCTCGTGGAGGCCTCGTGTCCTTCCCAGACTGCTTCTTATTTTTTCTATTTTTCTAAATATTCCAAAACGGAGAAAAATGGCCTTTAGAACTGTTTTGGAGTCGGTTTACTTACCGTACCACATACCTATTCCTTTTCGAAGTCTGAAACGTTCCGGAAAGTGTCCCTTATGTATTCCTCCGGGCTTATGGTTTCAATAACATTGGTTTCAACATTTATAGGATTACCTGAGATATAATGTTTGATTCTTTGATCGTTTACCACCTTCGGATTTGTGCCTTCGAAGTTGTTGATTTTTATGGCACCGGAACGATAGACCTCCTCGATAGCGTAAGGGCCTTCCCATTTAGAGAGAAGTTTTCCTGCAAAAAATATTAAACGAGAGTTGTATAGCAATACATAATCACCTACATTGAACTCATGCTTTTGTATCCTTTTGTCATGCCATCTTTTAACTTTTTCTTTAAATAATTTCGCATTTTCATAGGCTTGTGTTCTCCATTCATCAAGTGAGCTAATGTCAAATAACCTCTTCTCACCGGCAAGTTTGAAATCATAATTGAGCTCTTTGATAGCCCAATAAGCCTTATGTTCTAGTTTGAGAGGTAAGTGACATGCTTTTCCATAAACCATTTTATACGGAGACTTATCCATAGGATTTTTATATGCAGTTCTATAAGCCCATAATGCATCATCAAGTTTCTTGGACCAATTCTTTCTAGATCTATTAACGGTCTTTTGCAAAATTAATTTGAGCTCTCTGTTACTCAATTCTACTTGACCACTAGACTGTGGGTGATAAGGAGATGCAATTCTATGATTAACATCATACTTGGCAAGCATTTTACGGAAAGCACCATCAATAAAATGTGAACCACCATCAGTCATTAGATATCTAGGGAGTCCAAACCTCGGAAAAATAACTTCTTTAAGCATTTTAATAGAGGTGTTATGATCAGCACTACTAGTTGGCATAGCTTTTACCCACTTAGTAACGTAATCAACATCAACTAAAATATGTGTGTATCCATTAGAGGCAGGAAAAGGTCCCATATAATCAAAGCCCCAAACATCAAATGGTTCAATAACAAGTGAATAATTCATAGGAATTTCTTGACATCTACTAATATTACCAATTCTTTGACATTCGTCACAAGATAAAACAAACTTACGGGCATCCTTGAAGAGAGTAGGCCACTAAAAACCAGATTGCAATACCTTATGTGCAGTTCTATCTCCAGCGTGGTGTCCTCCATAAGCCTCGGAGTGACACTTGCGTAGGATCTGTTCCTGTTCATGCTCAGGTACACAACGTCTAATAACACCATCTACTCCTTCTTTATAAAGATGTGGGTCATCCCAAAAGTAATGTCTCAAATCATAGAAAAACTTTTTCTTTTGCTGGTATGTGAAACTAGGTGGTATAAATTTAGCAACGATGTAATTAGCATAATCAGCATACCATGGAGCAGTACGAGAAGTATTTATGACATTTAATTGCTCATCAGGAAAGCTATCATTGATGGGTAGTGGGTCATCAAGAACATTCTCTAACATAGACAAATTGTCTGCAACGGGGTTCTCAGCTCCCTTTCTATCAACAATATGCAAATCAAATTCTTGTAGCAGGAGAACCCATCTAATAAGTCTAGGTTTAGCATCTTTCTTTTCCATAAGGTATTTAATAGCAGCATGATCAGTGTGAATAGTTACTTTAGAATCAACAATATAAGGTCTGAACTTATCACAAGCAAATACAACTGCTAGGAATTCTTTTTCAGTAGTAGCATAATTTCTCTAAGCATTGTCTAGATTTTTACTAGCATATTGAATAACATTTAATTTCTTATCAACTCTTTGCCCTAGAATAGCACCTATAGCATAATCACTAGCATCACACATAATTTCAAAGGGTAAATTCCAATCAGGTGGCTGAACAATAGGGGCAGAGATCAATGCTTTCTTAAGTATTTCACATGCTTCTACACAATCATCATCAAAGACAAATGGTATATCTTTTTGTAATAAATTAGTTAGAGGCCGAGAAATTTTTGAGAAGTCCTTAATGAACCTCCTATAAAAACCGGCATGACCAAGGAAACTTCTTATACCTTTGATGTCCTTGGGACATGGCATCTTTTCAATAGCATCAACTTTGGCTTTATCAACCTCAATACCTCTTTCAGAAACTTTATGCCCCAAGACAATACCCTCATTAACCATAAAGTGGCACTTTTCCCAATTCAAGACAAGATTAGTTTCTTCACATCTCTGCAAAACTCGGTCAAGGTTGCTCAAGCAATCATCAAAAGAGGATCCATAGACGGAAAAATCGTCCATGAAAACCTCACAAATCTTTTCACAAAAGTCAGAGAATATAGCCATCATGCATCTTTGAAAGGTAGCAGGTGCATTACATAAACCAAATGGCATACGTCTATAAGCAAAAGTACCGAAAGGGCAAGTAAAAGTAGTCTTTGATTGATCATTGGCTGACACAAGTATTTGAGAGAAACCAGAATAACCATCTAGAAAGCAAAAATGTGTATGTTTGGATAATCTTTCTAGCATTTGATCGATAAAGGGTAAGGGGTAATGATCTTTTTAGTAGCCTTATTTAATTTGCGGAAATCAATTACCATCCTATAACCTGTAATGATTCTTTGCGGGATCAAATCATCTTTATCATTAGGAACGACGGTAATACCTCCCTTCTTAGGGACACAATGGACAGGACTTACCCACTGAATATCAGCAACGGGATAAATTATACCTGCCTCAAGGAGCTTTAGTATTTTTTTTCTTACCACATCCTTCATCTTAGGATTCAGCCGTCGTTGATGATCACGAACTGGTTTGGCATCTTCCTCCAAATTTATTTTATGTTGACATAGAGTGGGACTAATGCCCTTAAGATCATCAAGAGTATATCCAATAGCAGCGCGGTGCTTCTTCAGAGTTTTCAATAATCTCTCTTCTTCATGCTCTGAAAGGTTAGCACTAATAATAACAGGATATATCTTTTTCTCATCAAGATAAGCATATTTAAGAGTATCAGGCAACGGTTTAAGCTCAAACACGGGATCACCCTTGGGTGGAGGAGGATCCCCTAGGATTTCAACAGGAAAATTGTGTTTCACTATAGGTTCCTGTTTAAAGAATACTTCATCTATTTCCCTTCTTTCATTCATAAACATATCATTTTCATGTTCTAGCAAATATTGTTCTAAAGGATCACTAGGAGGTACGGCAATAGAAGCAAGACCAATAATTTCATCCTTACTAGGCAATTCCTCTTCACGGTGTTGTCTACTAAATTTAGAGAAATTAAACTCATGAGACATATCACCCAAGCCAATAGTAACGACATCCTTTTCGCAGTCTATCCTAGCATTAACTGTGTTCAAGAAGGGTCTACCAAAAATAATGGGACAAAAGCTATCCTGTGGGGAACCAAGAACAAGAAAATCAGCAGGATATTTAGTTTTCCCACATCAGACTTCAACATCTCTAACAATTCCCATTGGTGATATAGTATCTCTATTGGCAAGTTTAATTGTGACATCAATATCTTCTAACATAGCAGGTGCAATATCGTGCATAATTTCTTTGTATAAGTCAAAAGGTATTGCACTAGCACTAGCACCCATGTCACATAAGCCATGATAACAATGATCTCCTATTTTAACAGAAATAACAGGCATGCCTACCACAGGTCTATGTTTATCTTTAGCACAAGGTTTGGCAATTCTAGCAGTTTCACCACAGAAATAAATAACATGCCCATCAATATTATCAGCCAAGAGATCTTTAACAATAGCAATATTAGGTTCAACTTTAACTTGCTCAGGAGGTGTATAAGTTCTAATATTGCTTTTACGAACCGCAGTTGAAGCTTTAGCATGGTCCTTTATCCTAACAGGGAAAGGTGGTTTCTCAACATAAGAAGTAAGAACAATAGGATCATTATAAGTGATAGTCTTTTCTTCAACTTTAATAGGTGCAGCTACTTTTACTTCTATCGGAGGATGATATTTAAACCACTTCTCCTTAGGGAGATCAACATAAGCAGCAAAAGATTCACAGAAAGAAGCTACTATCTCAGAGTCAAGTCCATATTTAGTGCTAAATTTACGGAAAACATCGGTATCCATAAAAGATTTAACACAATCAAACTTAGGTGTCATACCTGACTCCTTACCTTCGTCGAGATCCCAATCTTCAGAGTTGCGTTTAATTCTATCCAATAGGTTCCATTTGAATACAATAGTCTTCATCATAAAAGAGCCAGCACAAGAAATATCGAGCATGGTGCGATTGTTATCAGAAAGCCGAGCATAAAAACTTTGAATAATTATTTCTCTTGGAAGCTCATGATTGGGTCATGAATATAACATTGATTTAAGCCTCCCCCAAGCTTGAGTGATGCTTTCTCCTTCGCGAGGCCAAAAACTATATATATAATTGCGATCACGATGAACAAGATGCATAGGATAAAATTTCTGATGAAATTCCAATTTCAATCATTTGTAGTTCCATGATCCCGTATCATCACATAGCCTATACCATGTCAATGCATCTTCCTTCAAAGATAAAGGGAATACCTTCTTCTTAATAACATCACCGGGTATACCTGCAAGCTTAAATAATCCGCAAACTTCATCCACATAGATTAGGTGCTCATCAGGATGCTTTGTTCCATCTCCTGCAAAAGGATTAGCTAGCAATTTTTCTAACATACCCGAAGGAATTTCAAAGTGGACATTTTCATTTTCATTTTCAGTAGGTTGAGGAGCAACAATTTGCTCTACTGGTCGGGGTGAAGATACCCCGAACAAGCCCCTTAGAGGATTACTTTCCATAGTAACAAGTGACAGTAAATTTCAGTACACTATATAAATTTTTCCTTACCAAATTCCACCTACCAAAGGCGCTTCACTCCCCGGCAACGGCGCCAGAAAAGGTTCTTGATGACCCACAAGTATAGGGGATCTATCGTAGTCCTTTCGATAAGTAAGAGTGTCGAACCCAACGAGGAGCAGAAGGAAATGATAAGCGGTTTTCAGCAAGGTATTCTCTGCAAGCACTAAAATTATAGGTAACAGATAGTTTTGTGATAAGATAATTGGTAACGAGCAACAAGTAACAAAAGTAAATAAAGTGCAGCAAGGTGGCCCAATCCTTTTTGTAGCAAAGGACAAGCCTGGACAAACTCTTATATAAAGAAAAGCGCTCCCGACGACACTTGGGAATTATCGTCAAGCTAGTTTTCATGACGTTCATATGATTCGCGTTCGGTAGTTTGATAATTTGATATGTGGGTGGACCGGTGCTTGGGTGCTGTTATTACTTGAATAAGCATCCCACTTATGATTAACTTCTATTGCAAGCATCCGCAACTACAACAAAAGTATTAAGGTAAACCTAACCATAGCATGAAACATATGGATCCAAATCAGCCCCTTACGAAGCAACGCATAAACTAGGGTTTAAGCTTCTGTCACTCTAGCAACCCATCATCTACTTATTACTTCCCAATGCCTTCCTCTAGGCCCAAATAATGGTGAAGTGTTATGTAGTCGACGTTCACATAACACCACTAGAGGATAGAAAACATGCATCTCATCAAAATATCGAACGAATACCAAATTCACATGACTACTAATAGCAAGACTTCTCCCTTGTCCTCAGCAACAAACGTAACTACTCACAAAGCATATTCATGTTCATAATTAGAGGGGTATTAATATGCATATTGGATCTGAACATATGATCTTCCACCAAATAAACCAACTAGCATCAGCTACAAGGAGTAATCAACACTACTAGCAACCTACAGGTACCAATCCCGGACTTAGAGACAAGAATTGGATACAAGAGATGAACTAGGGTTTGAGAGGAGATGGTGCTGGTGAAGATGTTTATGGAGATTGCCCTCTCCCGATGAGAGGAGCGTTGGTGATGACGACGGCGATGATTTCCCCCTCCCGGAGGGAAGTGTCCTCGGCAGAACAGCTCCGCCGGAGCCCTAGATTGGTTCCGCCAAGGTTCCGCCTCGTGGCGGCGGAGTCTCGTCCCGAAAGCTTGCTTATGATTTTTCTTCGGATGAAATACTTCATATACCAGAATATGGGCATCGGAGAGCCAACAGGGGGCCCACGAGGCAGGGGGCGCGCCCAGGGGGGTAGGGTGCGCCCCCCACCCTCGTGGATAGGTGGAGGCCCCCCTGACGTAGATTCTTCTTCCAGTATTTTTTATTATTTCCTGAAATAACTTTTGTGGAGTTTCAGGACTTTTGGAGTTGTGCGAAATAGGTCTCTATTATTTGCTCCTTTTCCAGCCCAGAATTCCAGCTGCCGGCATTCTCCCTCCTTATGTAAACCTTGTAAAATAAGAGAGAATAGGCATGAGTATTGTGACATAATGTGTAATAACAACCCATAATGCAAGAAATATCGATATAAAAGCATGATGCAAAATGGACGTGTCAACTCCCCCAAGCTTAGACCTCACTTGTCCTCAAGCGAAAGCCGATAACGATAAATATGTCCACATGTTTAAGAGGTAGAGGTGTCGATAAAATAAAATACGGACATGAGGGCATCATGATTGTTCTCATAACAGCAACATATATGGATATTGTCATATGATTTCTTATGCTCAAGTAATAATCCATTCACAATGCAAAGTATGAATCAGAAACTTTATTGAGAATCAACAAACTATAATCTCAGTCATTGAAGCAATTGCAATTTATCATAACATCAGAAAGAGTCTATGTCAGAGCTTTCTAGCAAGTCCACATACTCAACTATCATTTAGTCTTTCATAATTGCTAACACTCACGCAATACTTGTGGTTACGGAGTTTTAGTCGGACACAGAAAGATAGGGGCTTATAGTTTCGCCTCCCAAACTTTTACCTCAAGGGTAATGTCAACAATAATAACTCATGCTAACTTACATCCAATTAGAAATATCTATCGGGATCTTTCCAACACCCTGTGCTTGCCAAAGGATAAAATGTAAAAAAGGACAGGTGACGATCACCATGACTCTTGCATAAGGTAGAGGATAATAGTAACAGATAGGCCCTTCGCAGAGGGAAGCAGAGGTTGCCATGCGCTTTCAGGGTTGGATGCACAAAATCTTAATGCGAAAGAACGTCACTTTATATTGCCACTTGTGATATGAACCTTTATTATGCAGTCCGTCGCTTTTATTTCTTCCACATCACAAGATCATATAAAGCTTATTTCCTCCACACCAATCAATCATACATATATAGAGAGCAATTTTTATTGCTTGCACCGATGACAACTTACTTGAAGGATCTTACTCAATCCATAGGTAGATATGGTGGACTCTCATGGCAAAACTAGTTTAAGGGTTTTTCGAAGCACAAGTAGTATCTCTACTTGGTGCTATGAATTTGGCTAGCATGAGGGGGAAAGGCAAGCTCAACATGTTGGATGATCCATGGCAATATACTTTATCTCAGATATAAGAAAACATAACCCATTATGTTGTCTTCCTTGTCCAACATCAACTCTTTAGCATGTCATATTTTAATGAGTGCTCCCAATCATAAAAGATGTCCAAGATAGTATATTTATATGTGAAACCTCTCTTTCTTTATTACTTCCTATTAATTGCAACGATGACCAAAGCTATGTTTGTCAACTCTCAACAACTTTTAATCATCATACTCTTTCTATGTGAAGTCATTACTCTCCATAAGATCAATATGATCTCTTTTTATTTCTTTTTATTCTTTCTCTTTTCTTTTATTCACTCAAGATCATAGCAAAATAATCAAGCCCTTGACTCAACACTAATCTTTATTATATAGCTCATGGACTCGGTTACATAGAGAGATCATAAAGCAAAACTCAAAACTAGATCATACCAAAACTTTTATTCTACTAGCTCAAGATACTACTAAATAGGATCGAACTAAGAAAAAAACGGTAAAGATAGGAGTGTGATGGTGATACGATACCGGGGCATCTCCCCCAAGCTTGGCAGTTGCCAAGGGGAGTGCCCATACCCATGTGATTATGTCTCCTTTGCTGGTGAAGGGATTGTTGATGATGTAGGCTTCTCGTCCATCTTCCAAGGCGTAGGCTCACCATCATAGAAGGATGATCGAGTCTCCGGGATCCTTAAATCTGCAGCCAAACTCATCCTTTTGAATCTATATTCATACTCACAGTTTTGGTTTTGCAGGTCATAGATTTGAGCTTGGAGGTGCTCGATTTTCTCGTGGAGCTTGAAGATGGCCTCCCCAATGTCCTTGGCATCCAGCTTGTGGTTGTTGGTGAACTCCGTGATCATTATGTGATTGGAGTCAAGTCCACGCTCCACCAACTCCTGGCACTCGAAAACTTGTTGCTCCATTGCTTCAAGCCTTGTCTCCACGCTTCCGGTCCTCCGTGGTCCCTCAACATCGCGGATGTGCAGCAACCCCTCCCGCATCTCAATGGTTTGAGGGTGTTGCAGCACCTCCACGAGGTAGGGGTGGATGACCTTCTCGAAGAACTTGTCCTTGGGGTGCCTGGAGACGTCATAGTGATCTAGATCTGTCAGAGAAATAGCTTGAAACTAAAACAGAGGATATTTGCGTGATACAGGAGTCAAAACCTTCGGGAGATTATATAATGAATTTTTACCGACCAAAATACGTAACGTGCAAGAAAACGGAGTCCGGGGAGCACATGAGGTGCCCACGAGGTAGGGGGCGTGCCCAGTAGGGTAGGGCGCGCCCTCCACCCTCGTGGAGGCCTCGTGTCCTTCCCGCACTGCTTCTTATTTTCTATTTTTCTAAATATTCCAAAACGGAGAAAAATTGCCTTTAGAACTGTTTTGGAGTCTGTTTACTTACCGTACCACATACCTATTCCTTTTCGGAGTCTGAAACGTTCCGGAAAGTGTCCCTTATGTATTCATTGGTTTCAACATTTATAGGATTACCTGAGATATAATGTTTGATTCTTTGACCGTTTACCACCTTCGGATTTGTGGCTTCGAAGTTGTTGATTTTTATGGCACCGGAACGATAGACCTCCTCGATAACGTAAGGGCCTTCCCATTGTTTTCCTGCAAAAAATCTTAAACGAGAGTTGTATAGCAATACATAATCACCTACATTGAACTCATGCTTTTGTATCCTTTTGTCATGCCATCTTTTAACTTTTTCTTTAAATAATTTGGCATTTTCATAGGCTTGTGTTCTCCATTCATCAAGTGAGCTAATGTCAAATAACCTCTTCTCACCGGCAAGTTTGAAATCATAATTGAGCTCTTTGATAGCCCAATAAGCCTTATGTTCTAGTTCGAGAGGTAAGTGACATGCTTTTCCATAAACCATTTTATACGGAGACATATCCATAGGATTATTATATGCAGTTCTATAGGCCCATAATGCATCATCAAGTTTCTTGGACCAATTCTTTCTAGATCTATTAATAGTCTTTTGCAAAATTAATTTGAGCTCTCTATTACTCAATTCTACTTGACCACTAGACTGTGGGTGATAAGGAGATGCAATTCTATGATTAACATCATACTTGGCAAGCATTTTACGGAAAGCACCATGAATAAAATGTGAACCACCATCAGTCATTAGATATCTAGGGACTCCAAACCTCGGAAAAATAACTTCTTTAAGCATTTTAATAGAGGTGTTATGATCAGCACTACTAGTTGGAATAGCTTCTACCCACTTAGTAACGTAATCAACAGCAACTAAAATATGTGTGTATCCATTAGAGGCAGGAAAAGGTCCCATATAATCAAAGCCCCAAACATCAAATGGTTCAATAACAAGTGAATAATTCATAGGCATTTCTTGACATCTACTAATATTACCAATTCTTTGACATTCATCACAAGATAAAACAAACTTACGGGCATCCTTGAAGAGAGTAGGCCAATAAAAACCGGATTGCAATACCTTATGTGCAGTTCTATCTCCAGCGTGGTGTCCTCCATAAGCCTCGGAGTGACACTTGCGTAGGATCTGTTACTGTTCATGCTCAGGTACACAACATCTAATAACACCATCTACTCCTTCTTTATAAAGATGTGGGTCATCCCAAAAGTAATGTCTCAAATCATAGAAAAACTTTTTCTTTTGCTGGTATGTGAAACTAGGTGGTATAAATTTAGCAACGATGTAATTAGCATAATCAGCATACCATGGAGCAGTACGAGAAGTATTTATGACATTTAATTGCTCATCAGGAAAGCTATCATCGATGGGTAGTGGGTCATCAAGAACATTTTCTAACATAGACAAATTGTCTGCAACGGGGTTCTCAGCTCCCTTTCTATCAACAATATGCAAATCAAATTCTTGTAGCACGAGAACCCATCTAATAAGTCTAGGTTTAGCATCTTTCTTTTCCATAAGGTATTTAATAGCAGCATGATCAGTGTGAATAGTTACTTTAGAATCAACAATATAAGGTCTGAACTTATCACAAGCAAATACAACTGCTAGGAATTCTTTTTCAGTAGTAGCATAATTTCTCTGAGCATTGTCTTGATTTTTACTAGCATATTGAATAACATTTAATTTCTTATCAACTCTATGCCCTAGAACAGCACCTATAGCATAATCACTAGCATCACACATAATTTCAAAGGGTAAATTCCAATCAGGTGGCTGAACAATAGGGGCAGAGATCAATGCTTTCTTAAGTATTTCACATGCTTCTACACAATCATCATCAAAGACAAATGGTATATCTTTTTGTAATAAATTAGTTAGAGGCCGAGAAATTTTTGAGAAGTCCTTAATGAACCACCTATAAAAACCGGCATGACCAAGGAAACTTCTTATACCTTTGATGTCCTTGGGACATGGCATCTTTTCAATAGCATCAACTTTGGCTTTATCAACCTCAATACCTCTTTCAGAAACTTTATGCCCCAAGACAATACCCTCATTAACCATAAAGTGGCACTTTTCCCAATTCAAGACAAGATTAGTTTCTTCACATCTCTGCAAAACTCGGTCAAGGTTGCTCAAGCAATCATCAAAAGAGGATCCATAGACGGAAAAATCTTAAACAAGAGTTGTATAGCAATACATAATCACCTACATTGAACTCATGCTTTTGTATCCTTTTGTCATGCCATCTTTAAACTTTTTCTTTAAATAATTTGGCATTTTCATAGGCTTGTGTTCTCCATTCATCGAGTGAGCTAATGTCAAATAACCTCTTCTCACCGGCAAGTTTGAAATCATAATTGAGCTCTTTGATAGCCCAATAAGCCTTATGTTCTAGTTCGAGAGGTAAGTGACATGCTTTTCCATAAACCATTTTATACGGAGACATATCCATAGGATTATTATATGCAGTTCTATAGGCCCATAATGCATCATCAAGTTTCTTGGACCAATTCTTTCTAGATCTATTAACAGTCTTTTGCAAAATTATTTTGAGCTCTCTATTACTCAATTCATTTTCAGTAGGTTCAGTAGGTTGAGGAGCAACTATTTTCTCTACTGGTCGGGGTGAAGATACCCCGAACAAGCCCCTTAGAGGATTACTTTCCATAGTAACAAGTGACAGTAAATTTCAGCACACTATATAAATTTTTCCTTACCAAATTCCACCTACCAAAGGCGCTTCACTCCCCGGCAACGGTGCCAGAAAAGATTCTTGATGACCCACAAGTATAGGGGATCTATCGTAGTCCTTTCGATAAGTAAGAGTGTTGAACCCAACGAGGAGCAGAAGGAAATGATAAGCGGTTTTCAGCAAGGTATTCTCTGCAAGCACTGAAATTATGGGTAACAGATAGTTTTGTGATAAGATAATTGGTAACGAGCAACAAGTAACAAAAGTAAATAAAGTGCAGCAAGGTGGCCCAATCCTTTTTGTAGCAAAGGACAAGCCTGGACAAACTCTTATATAAAGAAAAGCGCTCCCGAGGACACATGGGAATTATCGTCAAGCTAGTTTTCATCACGTTCTTATGATTCGCGTTCGGTACTTTGATAATTTGATATGTGGGTGGACCGGTTCTTGGGTGCTGTTCTTACTTGAACAAGCATCCCATTTATGATTAACCTCTATTGCAAGCATCCGCAACTACAACAAAAGTATTAAGGTAAACCTAACCATAGCATGAAACATATGGATCCAAATCAGCCCCTTACGAAGCAACGCATAAACTAGGGTTTAAGCTTCTGTCACTCTAGCAACCCATCATCTACTTACTACTTCCCAATGCCTTCCTCTAGGCCCAAATAATGGTGAAGTGTTATGTATTCGACGTTCACATAACACCACTAGAGGATAGACAACATACATCTCATCAAAATATCGAACGAATACCAAATTCACATGACTACTAAGCAAGACTTCTCCCATGTCCTCAGGAACAAACGTAACTACTCACAAAGTGTATTCATGTTCATAATCAGAGGGGTATTAATATGCATAATGGATCTGAACATATGATCTTCCACCAAATAAACCAACTAGCATCGGCTACAAGGAGTAATCAACACTACTAGCAACCTACAGGTACCAATACCGGACTTAGAGACAAGAATTGGATACAAGGGATGAACTAGGGTTTGAGAGGAGATGGTGCTGGTGAAGATGTTGATGGAGATTGCCCTCTCCTGATGAGAGGAGCGTTGGTGATGACGATGGCGATGATTTCCCCCTCCCGGAGGGAAGTGTCCCCCGCAGAACAGCTCCGCCGGAGCCCTAGATTGGTTCTGCCAAGGTTTCGCCTCGTGGCGGTAGAGTCTCGTCCCGAAAGCTTGCTTATGATTTTTCTTCGGACGAAAGACTTCATATACTAGAAGATGGGCATCGGAGAGCCAACAGGGGGCCCACGAGGCAGGGGCGCACCCAGGGGGTAGGGCGCGCCCCCCACCCTCGTGGACAGGTGGAGGCCCCCTGACGTAGATTCTTCTTCCAGTATTTTTTATTATTTCCAAAAATAACTTTCGTGGAGTTTCAGGACTTTTGGAGTTGTGCGGAATAGGTCTCTATTATTTGCTCCTTTTCCAGCCCAGAATTCCAGCTGCCGGCATTCTCCCTCCTTATGTAAACCTTGTAAAATAAGAGAGAATAGGCATAAGTATTGTGACATAATGTGTAATAACAACCCATAATGCAATAAATACCGATATAAAAGCATGATGCAAAATGGACGTATCATCCGCCATGGCCAGCATGAGTTCTGGGTCGAGAGATTACCACCAGGGAGAGGCGGGCATGGAAGCGGAAGCACGAGAGATGTCCCGCCTCGCCTCGAAAGCAACCAACATGTCCCGTCGCGCGGAAGTAGCAGCACAGAGGTCCTGTCGCGCCGCCAAAGCAGCACGGAGGTCCCGCCGCACCGTCGATTCAGCAGACTGCTCCGGCCGCGCCGCGGAAGCAGCAGAGATGTCCCGCCGCACTGCGGCGGCCTGGGAAAATGTCTCGCGGGCAGGCGACGACTCTTACAGGCGCATGCATGTGATCGTCCATAGCCAGATGGATCAGATCTCCGGCTTGGCGAGGTTGCATGACGACATGAAAGCCTCGTTTGAACAGGCTACCGGCATCATCCGGCAACTAAGGGAGGGCAATGAGAGGCTCCGGGCCGAGCGCGACCTGCTGAGGGCAAAGATCGTCTGAAGTGCAGAATAGCAGGAGGAGACCAGTGCGTTGTTGAAGAGGACCGGCGTCATCGTCAAGAAACTTATGGACGAGAATGACATGCTCCGCATCGAGGGCCAAAGGCTGGTGGAGGAATCCGTGGATGCTCTCAAGCAGCGTCTTGAGGACACGACAGAGCTCATCGCCGCTCGCCGCGGATACTAGTTCCCGCGGCCTGCAGCAACGCATCAAGAAAGTAGAGATCAGCGAGCCAGATCGTTGTCTTCGTTCCTCTTTTTCCCTTCAGGCGTAGCCGCATGTGGCTTTTTAAATTATATTCCTAATTATGTAAGACAATTATTATCCATTGTCGTCGTCCTTATATATTCATCAGTTTTGCTATAAGTCGCAGTAGATGCTATATAGGTCCGTCGGATCTTACATCAAGATCCATGCAAAAAATTCCTTTCAGATTTTCTTTTTTCTCTCCTAAATCTCAGTCGAGGGAGAAATAGCCACGCCATTAAGGAGAGGCTCGAGCGCCATTAATGGAGACCTTGGGAGAGAGGTGGATGGCAGATGGAGGTCAAAGGGTTCTCCTCCCGATAAGCACGCGCAGGGGTCTGATCGCACGCCTCCCGTACTCAAATAACTACCCTGCATGGCGCCTCCTAGCTAATAAAAAAAGGGGATCCGTGGCTGCACGTAAATGGTAAATAGAACGCCCACCGTTTCAATAATACTTGTGTTTCCGATTGTAACGTGACAACACTTGTTCCAAAATGACTTTGTTGATTGTTAATGTGTGCGCCTTCGCAAATTGGATAGCAACATTACCACAGCATGTTGGTGCCATGTCATGACACCAAGCCAAGTTTCATGATTTTCATGCGTGTTTTTGATTTACAAGAATTAAAAAACCAAGTTTCTCAATGTATCCAGCCGAGCCACGATGCCCAGATGTTTGAATTTCATTCCCATTTCTTGCATGCATGGGACCTAGAAATTTACCCGAGGACACACATGTGATTTTTCAACCAACTTTGGTGCACTAGAGCATGTGCTTATATTTTAAATTTCAATTATGCACACAAAGGTGACACGTTCCCTCTCAGAACCACGAGCCTTCTTGAGAGAAGCTCCGGTTTGTAAGAGGCTTATACCAAAACTTGTTCCTATTCGGCCAATTTTTTTACCACAGCATGGTAGTACCATGACATGACACCATGCGAAGTTTCATGATTTTCAGGCGTGTTTTGGATTTACAAGAATTTTAAAACCATGTTTCTCAATGTTCTCGGCTGAGCCATGATGCCCAGATGTTTGAATTTCATTCCCATTTCTTGCATGAGACCTAGAAATTCACCCGAGGACACACATGTGATTTTTCAACCAACTTTGGTGCACGGGAGCATGTGCTTGTAGTTCAAATTTGAATTATGCACATTAAATGACCAGAAACTCAATTAATGTATAAAAAGGCCAAATGGACCCGAAATAATTCCAAAATTTAATAGGGCACTCATGTAGTTCTATGTTGCCTCTGTAAAGAAACTCAAGGGGGGGCAGCATATATCGTTCCGCACTCAAAGGTGACACGTTCCCTCTCAGAACCACGAGCCTTCTTGAGAGAAGCTCCGGTTTGTAAGAGGCTTATACCAAAACTTGTTCCTATTCGGCCAATTTTTTTACCACAGCATGGTAGTACCATGACATGACACCATGCGAAGTTTCATGATTTTCAGGCGTGTTTTGGATTTACAAGAATTTTAAAACCATGTTTCTCAATGTTCTCGGCCGAGCCATGATGCCCAGATGTTTGAATTTCATTCCCATTTCTTGCATGAGACCTAGAAATTCACCCGAGGACACACATGTGATTTTTCAACCAACTTTGGTGCACAGGAGCATGTGCTTGTAGTTCAAATTTGAATTATGCACATTAAATGACCTGAAACTCAATTAATGTATAAAAAGGCCAAACGAACCCGGAATAATTCCAAAATTTAACAGGGCACTCATGTAGTTCTATGTTGCCTTTGTAAAGAAACTCAAGGGGGGGCAGCGTATATCGTTTCATACTCAAAGGTGACACGTGCCCTCTCAGAACCACGGGCCTTCTTGAGAGAAGCTCCGGTTTGCAAGAAGCTTATACCAAAACTTGGTACAAATCGTACATTTTTTACCACAACATGTTAGTGCCATGACATGACACCATGCCAAGTTTCATGATTTCTAGGCGAGTTTTGGATTTACATGAATTTTAGAACCAAGTTTCTCGATGTTCTCGGCCGAGTCACGATGCCAAGATGTTTGCATTTGATTCCCATTTCTTGCATGGGACCTAGAATCTCACCCAAGGACACATGTGATTTTTCAACCAACTTTGGTGCACCGGAGCATGTGCTTGCAGATCAAATTGGGATTATGCACATTAAATGTCCAAAAACTCAATTAATGTATAAAAAGGCCAAACGAACCTGAAATAATTCCAAAATTTAACAGGGCACTCATATAGTTCTATGTTGCCTCTGTAAAGAAAATCCTTGGGGAGGCAGCGTATATCGTTTCGCACACAAAGGTGACATGTTCCCTCTCGGAATCACGAGGCTTGTTGAGAGAATCTCCGGTTTTGCAAGAAGCTTATACCAAAACTTGTCCCAATTCAGCCAAAAAATATACATATGAAAATAGGGTTTAGATTATCCAGAACATCTCGCTACCTAGACCAATGTACTCTTATTTGAATTCAACATAAAATGGATACAAATATTTGAATTGGAGATCGTATGGTACATGTAGTTCATAGTGAAATATGCTTACTTCTATATGCATGTTTTTTGTTATCAAGATAATATTTAAATGATTGTATAACTTGACAACAATCATATTCAAATAAGGAAAATTGATTCAAATTTAGTACATATGGTAGACGACAATATATATGTTCATAGGGTGGAGTAAAATGTTCATATATGATGGAAGATCAAAATGTAGGACTACATCCATTATAAACCGCAAGGTCACCTAACTATATATTCGAATTCAACATAACATGGATTCAAAAATTGAAATTCGAGATCCTGGCATTTGTAATCATATAAAAAGGGACATGGCTCTTTCTTTTGGTGGGAATTGATTTGTTTTTTGTTGTTGTTGAGGGAAGTGTGAATCGATTTGGTACTATACAGGGTAATCTTGTTCTCCCGATTTTTTTACATTTTTCTTGTAGTTTTTTCAATGACATCTATAGCAATATAGTAAAAGGGGACATGACTCTCTTGTGTCTTGTATGAATTGTTTTTTTGTACATGTTAAGTTTGTTCTGCCGAACAAGGAATCCGCGCCTTGTTATCCCAAAATTTTCAAGCTCGAGTATCTTTTGTCTCATCTGCTTTGAAACTCCCGCCTCTTCAACCCGCTCCGCGCCTTGTTATCCCAAAATTTTGACGCGCGTGAAAACTCCCTCCTCATCCGAAATCGGTCCCGCAGCCCAGACACGCGAAATCCCCCTTCAACCCCTCAGCCGGAAATGTCGGCTCGACGTCGCGGTGTCAAAACCGGTGGGGGTACGCTAGTAACTTACCCTACATTTCGGACAAGCGCGTCCCTAAGCCATGGCTCCCCCTACCTTCCCCTCCGTCCCCCCATTCGTACACCGAGGCCGCCAAAACCCGCGAAACCCCACGCTCCTCCGTCGGCCTCCCGACCGCCGCCCAGCCGGAGACTCTTCCCCGACGATATCGTCCACCGCAACAGCTCGCCGTCCCTCATCCATCGCATCGGATGAGGATCCGTCGTCGATCTCGTCGTCCCGCCGGATCAGCCGCCCCGTCCTCCACCTCCAAGGAGCTGCGCCGACGTTCTCCTCGTCTATCGCACCACCTCCATCCCCACATCGTCGTCTTGACCTGCCCCACCGGAACCGCAACACCCTCACCAATTCCTCCGATGAAGCCGAGGCCCACTCGGCGCCACCAAGGAGGTTTTGCACTCACGGCTGCATTTTATCTTTTATTCGGTCTCATGGGGCTGCCGGTGCTCGATACTGAGCACCATGGCGGGTCTCCATCGACGGCGCCGTCGCAGGCCACTTCATCCACGGCGTCTCTCCCCCATGTAGTTGCTTCCTCGGCGGCGACTTCCACACCGGCACTAGCTGCAGCTGCTCCGGCTCTCGCTCGCGTTGCGGCTCTTTTGTTGCTGCCGGTCGCGCTGTTGCACTGCTCTTGCTTTCATTCGTGCGGCTGCTCTTCTCTGCTATTGTTGTCGGTCGCGCTACTGCTTCGCTCTTGCTCTCATTCGTGCTACTGCTCTGCTCTTGCTCGCGCTCACGCTCGCGCTGCTGCTGTTGCACGACCTCCGGCAGCTACAGGAGTTGGGTGGGCAACAAACAGTAGATGATCCATTCTCTATCTTTTTAAAACTGAAGCTATAATCTACCTGCTATCATTAGTTTTGGATCTATCCACTCGTTTGCTACCATCAGTCTTGATTTCTTCATGCACCCCTTAGGCCTTACAAAATCTAACTTTTTTATTATTATGCATGTCAGTTATTGTACACAATCGTACTAAACATGTACAGAAAAAGAGAAGACCGTT
>NC_057814.1:219365563-219409312 GCF_018294505.1 Triticum aestivum
AAGATAACTGTCCAGATGGGGATTCAGAGGGAGCCGACCACTCCTATTTACCACCTGAGGTGTTTGCTCTAACCTGGCATGCTGATGTTGGTCATATCATGCATATGGCGCCTCGCATTGCTTACATTATACATCTTATATGCCATCAGCTTAGTTTAGATTTGCTTTGTGTGAATGCCACCTGTTTTGTTTATATATCATACTCCCACCGTTTCTAAATATTTGTCTTTTTAGATATTTCAACAAGTGACTACATACGGAGCAAAATGAGTGAATCTACACTCTAAAATATGTCTATATACATCCGTATGTGGTAGTCCATTTGAAATCTCTAAAAAGATAAATATTTAGGAACGGAGGGAGTATATGGGAATTATGCAATGCCATCTTCTTTAGCCAGGCATCATATACGTGCATAATGCAATGCCATCCTATTTAGCCAGTCATCGTATATGTGAATTGTATCGTGCATAATTTTTTCATAATGTATTCCATTTGTCAACAATGTTTATACATTCATCAACTCTTCCTGTGCATCAGCCATTTGAGTCGGTCATGGGAAAATCTGGAGTGAAAACAAGGTCTTCTGAGCTGTCAGTGCTACCTGTCGATGCAGATTTCTTGATGGTTACAGATAGCTCCTTAGAGGAGGATTCAGAGACAGATGACCGGTCGTATTCCCCCCGAGGTGCATGCTCTAACTTGCTAGAGTTATATTGCTCATATCATGCATATGGTGTCTTGCATTGCCATGTCATCTGCTTAGATTAGACATGCTTTGTGTGAATGCCTCATGTTTGCTTTCTATATCAGATATGTGAATTATGCAATGCCATGTTTTTCAGCCAGTTATCATATATGTGAATTATGCACCGCCATGTAGCCAGGCATCATATATGTGAATTATCTCATGCCATCTTTTTTTTCATTACGTATTCCATTTGTCGACAATCTATGTATATTGAACTACTCTTCACGTGTATCAGCCATTTGAGCCGGTTATGGAAAAATCAGGAGTGAAAACAAGGTCTTCAGAGCAGGCAATGGTACCTATTGAAGCATATATCTCGATGGTTACAGGGAGCTCCTCAGAGGAGGATTCAGAGACAGATGACCAGTCCTATATCCCACCTGAGGTGTATGCTCTAAGTTGCAATGTTTATATTTCTCATATCATGCATATGGTGTCTTGCATTGCTTAGTTTAGACATCATATGCACAATATTGAATTCCATCTGCTTAGTTTAGAGATCATACATGTGAGTGCCAACTGCTTAGTATATGAATCAATCATGTCAATTGTATCATGCCATCATGTATACTTAGACAACATGTATGTGAATTATTTCATCCCAACCTATTTGAGAAAGACATCATATAGTTTTGTCATGTCATCCTGTTTAGATACTCATCATATGTTGAATTATGCCATTATATCCTGTTAAGTTATACATCATATATCTGAAACTGTGTCATGCTATCCTGTTTAGTTGGGCATCATATATGTGAAATTGTGTCATGTTGTCCTGTTTGGTTAGACAATATATATGTGAATTACCACATATGTCTATCATACAATGTCTGTATGTTCAATTTCTTTTCTTGTTTATCAGCCATTTGAATTGGAGGGGGTGATGGCAGTATCTAAGGGAGCAAAAACCCGTCCTTCACAAAAGACAGTGCTACCCGTCGATGCAGATAGAACCATGGTTGTACTGGCCCACAAACTAGCCCCACCACACATAATCAAGACTCTTCCAGGTTGCACACTTACACCATTGGGCAGAGAACCAGCTACAACCTATCTAACCCCAACCCCAGCGGATAATAACCCACTTCTAGTTGACAAAGCACCATGTACACCACAGAGTACCCCCACACGAGCAGTTTGTAAAGCAACTGCAGTGCCCAAAGCACGAAGACCACCACAGCGAACCCAAACTCCACGTTTAAAGCAGAAGAGCAATTGTTCTCAGGTCAGATTCCGTAGCTATGGTCCATACTCCTTTGCTGTTGCATCATTGTATTTACTCATACCAACTACTTTCGAATTTGAAGGATCCAATTGAAACTCCAATGGCGCAACAGGTATGTTTTAAACCTATTTCTTTAACTGGATTGTTGTTCTAACTTCTTGCTCTATGTTGATTTCAGTTTCAGTTGTATAAACAGTTATGTTCTCATGCGATGCACATTACAAGTGTTGCCAATGTTGTGTAGTTTCTCACACTTATATTCTGTCTATGCTGTTGTGTCTTAAAAATATATGAGTTGAACTATGTCTTTATCTTGATTAGGCAACATAAACTAGAATGATATGGACAATACAGTGACCATAGTACATAGATATATGTTTGTTTCATGCTGTTATCCTGTCCACCTTACTACTGAACCGGTTTACCAAAATGAGTTTCGTATACTACATGCTAAACATGTGATGTGTCTGCTTGTTTCTCTTGTAGTATGCGAACAGAATATTGGAGAAGAGCACCCCACTATGCAATGGTAGAGAAAGTAATGCATATAAGGTTCAAGATAGTGAGACAGCCCTGTTGGTCTCCAAGAAAGGTGATAAAAACGATCTTGTAGACAGTGAGAAAACCCCACAGTCCTGCGTTGATGTAGTGTTCGAGTTACTGGCCAGTACCGCTGGCACAAGCTCTTCGAACTCGCTGCCTGAATCACTTCGGCTTCTTCAGTCTCAGCTACAAGCTGAAAGGCATCAGTCAGCTGTGCTGCGGCAAGAAGCCGAAGGACTGAGGAAGTCCCTGCAGAATTCAGATGCATACTTTCTTATGCAACAACAAGTGCTGGAGGATTTAAGCGCCAAACACGAGAAAGTTAATAAGCTTGCTAAGCATCTTGCCAGCATTATGGGTACCCAGGATATTGTTTCTTGAGCTCTTCTGAAGTGGTTTCAGTTCTGGACTTGTTTTGCTATGGCGTTTATTTGCACTAGTCGCCAAGTTTGACCCAGTGTATATGATATGCAGCTTTGTTCCCTATATTTGCACTGGTGGCGAACTTTGATGCCTAGTGGATGTAATATGTGTAATAGACGTGATAGCCTAGCGTAAGTTGCTTGCTTATTTATTTCCTTGTTGTCTTGTTTATTTGTTTGCTTGTGGTCAGTGCAGTTCTTTTTCCACGGTTTGCTAGTGGCCGCAATAACCTATTTTTAAAAACTAGTCCACAATAACCACGGGCTACATATTTACTGTAGTTACCATGGGCCTCCTACTAGCTGTAGAAACAATGGGCCTTCTAAGGGCCATAGAAACGATGGGCCTTCTACGGGCCGTAGCATCAATGGGCCTTCTACGGGCCGTATGATCGATCGGCAAAACATGGGACAATAATAGACCGCATTATGGGCCGTAAACGGGCTATATTTGGAATTGTCCGTTCATGGGCCGACCATAATGGGCCGTCGTTAATCTCCCATATTTCATGACGCTATGAAAACGGCCCAGCGGATTAACGGGCTGCAAACGGGCCGATTGTAACCACGGGCTGAATTTGGCCCACAAGCAGAAAAGGCCAGCAACGGGTCGTAAGTAACCGAATGCTGGAACTAAGCCCAAGAATAAATGGGCCCTGAGAAGGCCGAAACATAACATGGGTTGGAAACGGACCAATGGAATAATGTGCCGTTAATGGGTATAAAGCGGTACACTGTTCATTGCGGGCCAGATTCACCACGGGCCTTTAATGGGCCAAGAGTTACAAATGGCCTCGTATGGGCCAAAAGACATCATGGGCCATACATGGACTGGAAGTTACAATGGGCCGTAATCATATTGGACGGCCCAGATGAAGCTACTGGGCGTAATTCCGGTAGGCCGTAACGGGATGTGTGTTAGCGGGCCATAAATGGGCTATATACGAACATGCCGTTAACAGGCTTTCCATGGGCCGGCCCATTACCGTTTGACCAAGTCAAACGGGCCGGCCTTTTCACTGGAATGGGCCTCCGTTGGGCCATGCCACGTGTCAACGTATCATCGGCGCCTCCTGTCCAATGAATGGATGACATCTGTCCAAACTGTGAGCCAACACGTGTTTCCTCCGGCCAATGAGAATTTTACACGTGGAAAATCCTCATTGGTCCGGGCTGTTAGCGGGTTATCGGATCCAAAACCAGACCCGATAGCTTAACGGAGTCCCGTTACGGTGGATGCCACGTGTCGGTCACCCTTGACGAAAGCACTTCTATGACGCGCGATTTATCGTCATGGAAGTGGACACTTCCGTGATGATAATTTTGGTAATTTCATGGAACACTTCTACGACAACACAGGTATGACTATCTTGATTCTGTCATAAATTTGTCATGGATGTACATGCATGACAGAAAATGTGTCCTACTGTGACAAACACGTATCATCACGGAAGTGTCTTTTTTTTGTAGTGCTTGTTATCCTTAATAGCAACGATACATACGTGTCGGTTCCCCTTCTGTCACTGGGATCAAGCACCGCAAGATTGAACCCATCACAAAGCACCTCTTCCCATTGCAAGATAAATAGATCAAGTTGGCCATAAAAAACCCAAATATCGGAGAAGAAATATGAGGCTATAAGCAATCATGCATATAAGAGATCAAAGAAGACTCAAATAACTTTCATGGATAAAAATATAGATCTGATCATAAACTCAAAGTTCATCGGATCCCAACAAACACACCGCAAAAAGAGTTACATCATATGGATCTCCAAGAGACCATTGTATTGAGAATTAAAAGAGAGAGAGGAAGCCATCTAGCTACTAACTACGGACCTGTAGGTCTACAAATAACTACTCACGCGTCAACGGAGAGGAACCAATGGACATGATGAACCCCTCTGTGATGGTCTCTAGATTGGAACTGGTGGTTCTGAAACTTGCGGCAGCTGGAATTGATTTTCGTTGACTCCCCGAGGGTTTCTGGAATATTGGGTTATTTATAAAGCAAAGAGGTGGTTCGGGAGGCCACCGAGGTGGGCACAATCCACCAGGGCGCGCCTGGGCCTCCAAGCACGCCCTGGTGTCTTGTGCTTACCTCGGGCTCCTTCTTCGGTACTTCTTTGGCCCACTGGATGTCTTCTGGTCCAAAAAAATCCATAAAAAGTTTCGCTGCGGTTGGACTCCGTTTGGTATTGATTTCCTTTGATGTAAAAACATGCAGAAAACAGCAACTGGCACTTGGCACTATGTCAATAGGTTAGTACCAAAAACTTATATAAAATGGCTATAAAATGATTATAAAACATCCAAGAATGATAATATAACACCATGGAACAATCAAAAATTATAGATACTTTGGAGAAGTATCAGCATCCCCAAGCTTAATTCCTGCTCTTCCTCGAGTAGGTAAATGATAAAAATAGAATTTTTGATGTGGAATGCTGCCTATCATGTTCATCACATATTCTTTTCTTTGTAGCATGGACATTTGGACTTTTATATGATTCAAAGAAATAGTCTAGTTTTGACATGAAGATTTCAATACTCAAGCATATCAACAAGCAACCATGTCTTTCAAAGTATCAACACTAAAGCAAGTTATCCTTAGCTAATTATGCTCAATCATTGATCCATTCATGAAACACACTCGCATATTAGCTACACCCAATGCTCAAGTACGATCATAGTGCCCCTTAGTTGGTGCTTTATAAGAGAAGATGGAGACTCAAATAAAAATAAAAATTGCATACAGTAAATAGAAAGGCTCTTCGCGGAGGGAAGTAGGAATTTGTAGAGGTGCCAGAACTCAAAGAGAAAAAAGATAGAGATAAAACATTTTGGGTGGCATGCTTTTCCTGTCAACGAAAATGATCGAGTAGTTCGCAATACCTTCCATGCTAGATATATCATAGGCGGTTCCCAAACAGAAAATAATTTTTATTCCTTTTTTCATCACACTGTCACTTTCCATGGCTGGTCGTATCCACAGGTGCCTTCCATACCAATACTTTCCAAGGAATTTATTATTTGACAACATAAATTAAATTCATTTTTCATTTCGGGACTGGGCATCCCTAATACCTTTGCCTTACTCTCGTGCAATGACAAGTGAATAAACGCTCATCGTGAGAATAACATATCTAGCATGGAAATATATTAGCCACCCCCCACCGTTTCATGAGCGGTACGAGCACACAAAAGGGAAATTTATTTTGAAAATTAGAGATGGCACATACAACTTTGCTTAGAACAGCAAAATAATACCGCATATAGGTAGGTATGGTGGACTCATGTGGCAGAATGGTTTAACGGATTTTGGATGCACAACTAGTGATCATACTTAGTGCAAAATGAAGGCTAGCAAGAGATTGAGAAGCAACCAACCAAGAAACAAAAACTCTCATAAGCGAGCATTAAGAATAATTAACACCGAATAATGCACCACAAGTAGGATGCAATTTCATTGCATAACTATTGACTTTCGTGCTTGCATAGGGAATCCCAAACCTTAACACCAATATTCTTACTGAAGCATAATTACTCATCAACATGACTCACATATCAATCATATCTCGAAACCATTACAAGGAATCGAGTTTATTTTGTCCAATGATCTTTCAAGAAAGTTTTTATTATATCCTTCTTGGATATATATCACATTGGGACTAGTTTCATATGTTGCTTTTGATAAGCTCAAACAAATATAAGTGAAGGTCATGAGCATAATATTTCTCTCTCAAATTAATTTAAGTGAAGCAAGAGAGAATTTCTCCAAAATTTTACTAACTCTCAAATAAATCTAATTGAAGCAAGAGAGCATTTCTTTAAAAATACTAAAGCACACCATGCTCAAAAAGATATAAGTGAAGTACTAGAGCAATTCCATAGCTCATAAAGATTTAAGTGACGCATAGAGAGCAAGTCTAACAAGTCATAGCATAATTTTGGCTCTCTCAAAGCAAGGATTCAAGACTTAAAATAAAAAACAAAACAAGCAAAGACTCATATCATACAAGACTCTCCAAGCAAAACTCATAGTATGTGACGAATAAAAATATAGCTTCGAGTAAAATACCGATGGTCGTTAGAAGAAAGAGGGGATGCCACTCGGGCATCCCCAAGCTTAGTTTCTTGCCTCCCTTTGGATAATAGCTTGGTATGCCATGGGCACCCCCAAGCTTAGGCTCTTCTTACTCCTTATTCCTTCATCCATCGTAACATCACACAAAACTCAACAAAACCTTCGTGAGATCCGATAGTATAAGAAAGCAAATCACTACTACAAGTACTGTTGCAAACCCATTCATATTTTATTCTTGCATTATTTCTACCGTATTCCAACTTTTATATGGGAAAAACTCTTCAAAGAAAACCATGGAATCATCAAAACAAGCACACAACGCAAAGAAAACAGAATCTGTCAAAAACATAATAGTCTGTAGCAATCTGAATATTTCGAATACTTATGGAACTCCAAAAATTCTGAAAAATTAGGACCACGTGAGCAATTTGTATATTAATCTTCTGCAAAAAGAATTGGTATTTTATCACGCTTCTGTTAAAAATGAGAATTATTTTTGTGAGCACGAAAGTTTCTGTTTTTCAGCAAGATCAAAACAACTATCACCCAATGAGATCCTAAAGGCTTTGCTTGGCACAAACACTAACTAAAACACAAAAAACACAATCATAACAGTAGAATAATTGTGCAAACACTCAATAACAGAAAGAAAAAGACAAAAATAAATTTTATTCATTGGGTTGCCTCCCAACAAGCGCTATCGTTTTACTCCCCTAGCTAGGCATAACGCAAGGATCTAAGTATTGGCATCCTTGTTTCTAGATCCATATGATGCCCTCATGATTGATTCATATGGTGGTCTAATTATTGTTCTAGGGAAGTGTTCATAACCTTTCTTAGTGGAAATTGGAATTTAATATTGCCTTCTTTCATATCAATCACGACACCGATAGTGCGTAAAAACGGTCTACCAAGAATAATTGGGCAAGACGGATTGCAATCAATATCAAGAACAATAAAATCTATGGGCACATATTTCCTATTTGCAAGAATAATAACATCATTAATTCTTCCCATAGGTTTTTTAATAGTAGAATCCGCCAAATGCAAATTTAAAGAACATTCTTCAATATCGGTCAGACCAAGCACATCACATAAAGATTTCGGAATTGTAGAAACACTAGCACCCAAGTCACATAAGGCAAAACACTCATAATTCTTTATCTTGACTTTGATAGTAGGTTCCCACTCATCATGTAATTTTCTAGGAATTGAAACATCTAATTCCAACTTTTCTTCTAAAGCTTTCATCATAGCATCAACAATATGTTTAGTAAAAGCTTTATTTTGTTCATAAGCATGGGGTGAATTTATCATGGATTGCAACAAAGAAATACAATCAATCAAAGAGCAACTATCATAATTAAAGTCTTTGTAATCCAAAAGATTGGGTGCATCACTAGTTAAAGTTTTGACCTCTTCAAACCCACTTTTATCAATTTTCTCAACAAGATTTTCACCCTTCGAATTATCAGGACGCCTTCTAACTAAAGTTGAGTCTTCTTCAGTCCCTTCTTCATCAATCTTAATTTTACTAAACAAGGAACCAATAGAAGAAACACCAATCATTTTAAGATCTTCATCACTTTTATTAAAGCAATCACTAGAAAATGTTTTTTTCTAAAAATTCTCTTCTATCTCTAAGCATAGCGGTTCTTTTCTTACTTTCATCCATAGAAACATAAAGAGCTTTAATTGATTCTCAACCTTAGGCACAAAAATTCTCATCTTGAGATTTTCTACATCATGCGAAATTCTATCAACACTTCAAGACAAATCATCAATCTTATTCAACTTTTCTTCCATTGTAGTATTGAAAACTTTTTGTGTGTTGATAAATTCTTTAATATTATTCTCAAGATCAGAGGTGTTCCTATTATTATTATAAGAAGGATTACCATAGGAACTACCATAATTATTAGAGGAATTACTAGGAAAAGGCCTAGGATTAAAATTACCTCTATAAGCATTGTTATTGAAATTGTTTCGCGAGATAAAATTCACATCTACGGCATCACTATTTTGCTCAATCAAAGTAGACAAAGGCACATCATTAAAATCAATAGGAGCACTTTTACTAGCAACCAATTTCATAAGAGCATCAACTTTTTCACTCAAAGAAGAAATTTGTTCAACCGAATTAACTTTTTTACTAGTAGGAGCTCTTTCGGTATGCCATTGTGAATCATTTGCCATAATATTATCAAGCAATTTGGTGGCTTCACCCATAGTAATTTCCATAAAAGTACCTCCCACGGTGGAATCTAAAAGATTACGAGAAACAAAATTCAACCCCGCATAAAAATTCTGTATGATCATCCAAAGATTTAACCCATGAGTTGGGCAATTCCTTAGCATCATTTTCATCCTTTCCCAAGATTGTGCAACATGCTCATGTTCAAGTTGCTTAAAACTCATGATCTGGGTTCTAAGGGAAATAATTTTTGCGGGCGGAAAATACTTAGTAATAAAATCATCTTTGCACTTATTCCAAGAATCGATACTATTGCAAGGCAAAGAAGAAAACCAATTTTTTGCATGATCTCGCTAAGAAAACGGAAATAATTTCATCTTCACGACATCATTGTCCACATCTTTTTTCTTTTGCATATTGCATAATTCCATGAATGTGTTAAAATGGGACGCGGCATCCTCATTAGGAGTACCGAAAAATTGATCTTTCATAACAAGATTCCGCAAAGCAGTATTAATATCACAAGACTCCGCACTAGTGGCGAGAGGAGCAATTGGAGTGCCAATAAAATCATTGTTGTTGGTATTTGAGAAATCACACAACTTGGTGTTCTCTTGAGTTATTGTGACTACGCAACAAGATTGCACTCAAAAACAGATCCGGCAAGAAAACGGCAAACGAAAAAGAGGGCGAATAAAACGGCAAATTTTTGTGAAGTGGGGGAGAAGAAAATGAGAGGCAAATGGCAAATAATGTAAATTGCAAGGAGATGAGATTTGTGATTAGGAACCTGGTAGATGTTGATGATGTGTCCTCGGCAATAGCGCCAGAAATTCCTTTTGATGTCTGCTAGAACTACGTCGGTATTTCCCCCAAAGAGGAAGGGATGATGCAGCACAACAACGGTAGGTATTTCCCTCGGTGATGAGACCAAGGTTATCGAACCAGTAGGAGAATCACACAACACTACGTGAACGACACCTGCACACAAATAACAAATACTCGCAACCCGACGTGTTAAAGGGGTTGTCAATCCTTTTCGGGTAACGGTGCCAGAAATTGGCAAGTGGACGTGAGAAAGCTGTAATAATTTGATAGATAGATCGCCAATTAAAATAAATTGCAGCAGGGTATTTTTGGGTTTTTGGAAATATAGATCTGAAAATAAAAGCAAATGAAAATAGATCGCAAAGGCAAATATAATAAGGAAGAGACCCAGGGCCGTAGATCTCACTAGTGGCTTCTCTCGAGAAAAATAGCAAATGGTGGCTAAATGAATTACTATTGGGCAACTGATAAAACTTCAAATAATCATGACGATATCCAGGCAATGATCATTATATAGGCATCACGTCCAATATTAGTAGACCAACTCCTGCCTACATCTACTAGTATTATTCCACACATCGACCGCTATCCAGCATGCATCTAGTGTATTAAGTTCATGGAAAAATGGAGTAATGCAATAAGAACGATGACATGATGTAGACAAGATCTATTTATGTAGAAATAGAACCCATCTTGTTTTCCTTAATAGCAATGATACATACATGTCGGTTCCCTTATGTCACTGGGATCAAGCACCGTAAGATCGAACTCATCACAAAGCACCTCTTCCCATTGCAAGATAAATAGATCAAGTTGGCCAAAAAAACCAAATATCAAAGAAGAAATACGAGGCTATAAGCAATCATGCATATAAAGATCAAAGAAGACTCAAATAACTTTCATGGATAAAAAGATAGATCTGATCATAAACTCAAAGTTCATCGGATCCCAAAAACACACCGCAAAAAGAGTTACATCATATGGATCTCCAAGAGACCATTGTATTGAGAATCAAAAGAGAGAGAGGAAGCCATCTAGCTACTAACTACGGACCCGTAGGTCTACAAAGAACTACTCACGCATCATCGAAGAGGCACCAATGGACATGATGAACCCCTCTGTGATGCTGTCTAGATTGGATCTGGTGGTTCTGGAACTTGCGGCGGCTAGAAGTGATTTTCGTCGACTCCCCTAGGGTTTCTGGAATATTGGGGTATTTATAGAGCAAAGAGGTGGTTCGGGAGGCCACCGAGGTGGGCACAACCCACCAGGGCGCGCTTGGGCCTCCAGGCGCGCCCTGGTGTCTTGTGCTCACCTCGGGCTCCCTCTTCGGTACCTCTTTGGCCCACTGGATGTCTTGAGGTCCAAAAAAATCCACAAAAAGTTTTGCTGCGTTTGGACTCCGTTTGGTATTGATTTCCTGTGATGTAAAAAACATGCAGAAAATAGCAACTGGCACTTGGCACTATGTCAATAGGTTAGTACCAAAAATGATATAAAATGATTATAAAACATCCAAGAATAATAATATAACAACATGGAACAATCAAAAATTATAGATATGTTGGAGTAGTATCACACGTTGGCCATATAGAACCACTCCTCCTTCCACTTCTTCACCATCTCAATAAACTACCCTTCGGCCAGTCAACTTTATTGAGCTTTCTGACCATCACTCCCATGTACTTTTTTAGATTGGGGCCGTTGCTGTGCGGCTTGATGCAAAACAGCTTTAGCCAGAGCCCAAAGTAGGGCTCTATGCAGAGGAAGGCCTCGCAAAAGGTTATGTAGGTGGCTATATGAAGGATGGAATTGGGTGCTAGGTGATGGAATTGGAGCCCATAAAAGAACAATAAGCCATGAAGAAAGGGATGGATTGGGAAACTGAGACCTCGGATAGGGTGAGAGACAAAGACGACCGGCTCACCCTCTAGAGGAGTTGGGATCCTTGAAGCCGAGCAGATCTCATCCCTACCAGGGGCGAACGGCATTTGACCACTCCTTGGGGCGGGAGGTAGCCGCTCCCCTGGATCTCGGTGATGCTGCCTATGGTGATGATGGAAGGCATCGACACCCCCCTCTTGCAGACAACCTTCTCCTCGGCCGCCTGAGCGGCGGTGCTCTTCCCTTTTCTAGCCATCTTCCTGTGTGACGGGGAGTTGGATTGAGAGGATCGACGGAGGGAGGAAGACAAGGTTGAAGGTATTTTGAGCGCTAGGGCTTGAGAAATTTTGGGCAATGACGCGGACAGGGAAGCGTGAGATGATATGGATGCATCCATCCCTTTATAGCCTGACAAAAATACCAAGGGGCACCGCGTTGCGCAGTAAATTTGCCAATTCTTGATATGACGTGCAGTATATGCGTGCGCATTTTGAGGGATTTTGTTGATGATGTTACCGAAAATATGGGGCACGATCCCTTTATCGAGGGGACGTGTCAATGAAAAAGTCCTCGAGCCGCCATAAATTCGGCTTAATGACTATTGATGGGACCTCTCAGTTCCACATTAAGTGGCGCTGGTTCAATTTTCGGGCAAAGTCTATTAGGGCATGACCCGATCGGTTCACTACTCTCACATGACAATCCTTCGCCAGTAAGCTAAAGGAGGAATACAATATTTTTATCAGGGGCCTTACTAAAAGATACCCTGATTACCTAGAGTATATCATTGCTCGAGTTTACACATGGATGCAGTAACAGAAGAAGCCGAACATAAAAGGTTAATGTGGGCTTCGGATCCCGAGGATTACTCGGATATGGCATCGAGTTGAAGATCAAACTCATCCATGAAGCCGTGGAGCGAGAAGACGAAGCTACCCCGAGGAGTGATCGACGGTTCAGGGTCTATTGGTGGTGTCCTGGATTAGGGGGTACTCACTACGCCGGCTGTCATTCATGGGACGGGCCGAGGACCACCAACAATCGAAGAATGGTCCATGTAAGCTATGGCTCCTAGAGTACTCAAGATGGAATTCTCCAAAGACTTGGCATATACTTCAAGGCATATTCAAATATTCGGCAATATTTATCCCTAGATGCAACCGACCATGTGTAATCCTAGGTACCCCTCGGTCCCTATATAAGCCGACGGTTTTAGTCCATAGAGGGAAGGTTAGATTCATTCATACGATCTCAAGGTAGATCATCATGTACTTTGTACCCCATCCTAATCAATCAATACAAGCAGGACATAGGGTTTTACCTCTTCGAGAGGGCCTGGACCTGGGTAAATATTGTGTCTCTCTACTTCGTGTTACCATCAAGGCAAGATCACTAGCTCGGGACCCCCTACCCGAGATCTACCAGATTTAGCTCCGATAGCTGCCTTTTGAGCTGCAACATTGGTCCGAGTGAGCACAAATGTTGTAGCCACAAACAATGGAACCGCAGGAGACACCTCGAAAACGTCTGAATCAGGAGGCATATGGTCGTCGATGGGGGTTGGGAGTCCTCGACATAGGACACTGTGAACTGGCTCTGGGACACCACAAGGGCCTGACTAAACTCTTGTGTGCTCATGTCCTACAAGCATAAGCCTCAGCAAGAGTGGAGCACACTACACATGAATAGTAGGAACGAGCACTGAATATGAACAGTGTGAATGAGCACTACATATGGGTAGTATGAACGAACACTACACATGTATAGACGGATGATCTATTCAACATAGCAACTCAAATCATAGCAAGAAGTTCAATAAAGTAGCACACATACTTGCCTACTAGCATAGCGCACATCAAGCATACTAGCAATCCATCACCAATAGCTATCAATCCTTGCCGGCATGGAAACAACTTCTAACCCATCACCACTAGCTAACAGAACATCACATCCATATAGATTGATGTTGTACAATGCTACAAGATGGTTACAGATCAAACCCTACCACATGCTCACAGATCTAGTTAGAACAAGTACATGGGAGGGGTGATTGAAGTCACAGACGCCATCGGAGTAGCTCGAAGGAGGCGCGGGACACGTCGGAGAAGAGGGGGACTAGAATCACCGTTGCCATCAACCAACGGCGGAGCAGGAGCACCACTAACCTGTTATTCGTTGGCGATCTACACAGGACAGAAAGCTCATGAGGGGGGAATGGTGGCGGGAATTTTGGGGAAGAGGTGAGGCTGGCTATATATGGCGACCGATTCGGCTAGTGACACCAATTCCTCCCATCGCCTGTTCGGAGACGCACTAGCTCGCGCAATCTCCGTGGACGCGGGAGGTCAGCGTCGCGTTCCCCTCCCCTCCTGGATCGCTCGAGTCTGGCTTGCTGAAAACAACCGAATCGATCATTCCTAGCGGGCCTGGCTGGGAGGTGCTATAATAACCGTGCTATGCAAGAATATGATGTAGCCCAACCAACCAAGGGAGTGTCTAATTAACGAGCGCTCCTTTGGGAACCTCCCAAGAGTCACCTGGGGGTGCTTTGGAGCGCTCTCAGCCGCCGTCACGTGTCGCGCTCTGGACGCTTCCTCCGATTTTATTATTTATTTGTCTACACGCGTTTTTGGCGTTTTAGATGGTTTTCTGGGTTTTTTTGGCCTTTTGGTTTTCCACCGGTGTTTCTTAGCTTTTGGACAAAAAAATGTTTTCAAAAAATTGTGCAAAAAAACATGTTTTCTTTCTTTTTGTTTCTGCGAGAGACGCGGATTTCCTTCCATGAGAGGCATGGTCGTGCCTCTCGGAAACAGAAAATAAGTGTTTTCTTTTTTTACTTCCATGAGAGGCACAGATTTGCTTCCGCGAGAGGCATGGTTGTGGCTCTCGGAAATAGAAAAAAACCCGCATTTTTTCGCGAGAGGCAAGGATTTGCTTCCGCGAGAGTCACGGTCGTGCCTCTCCAAAATGAGAAAAAACATGTTTTCTTTTTTTCGCGAGATGCACGTATTTGTTTCTAGTGGAGGCACGGATTTGCTTCGCGAGAGGCAAGGGCGTGCCTCTTTAAAAAAACATGTTTTTGGTTCGGTTTTTTCTTCTGTTTTTTCATGTTTTTTTTGTCAAAACCTATTAACATGGGATCTAGTTTGAAGATCTTGACGTGAGGAATCCAACGGTGAAACTGGTTTGAGATTTGAACGCACCGGTTCAAGAGATAAAATGTTTTAAATAAACTGATTTATGCTCCTGCAAAGAAAAAACTTATCTATGGAAAAAGGGAAAACTCTCAGGTTACGACAAGTGGCGCACATGCCACAACCTGGGGAGGTTGGAGTGACCTTTGCAATTAGTGTTTTTAGACAAACTCACAATGCTTTATTCACCCGTCACAAGGTTTACAGGGATGAAATCCAAATTTCCTGGGTGGCCTAACTAGACATGACGCATGCTTTGCAAGTTTGTGAGCCTCGACACTCGAGGTCATATACTCATGATTATTCAAACAAGAAGAAAAAACTCTAGAACGATCTATGATTTCATGTACCACGGCCCCGTATTGTGTAGACGTACCCTTATTGATCGCTTCGACAGCCACCTTGCAGTCCGACGCAACTGAAATTCTGTGGAGGTAGAGATCATCAGGGAAGGCCAAAGCCTCGCGTATTGCCAAGGTCTCCAAAATTTTCGGGTCATCAATGTTTTTGAACAGAATAGACGATGCCCCTTGATACATCCCGTTGCCATCCCGACATATCGCCGCTACTGTCCCAAAACCCCCATGTCTCGCTACCGCCGCATCAACGTTCACCTTCATGTGATATTCTGGAGGAGGGATCCACTCCGCCGATCTAGGAGCCGGTGCACTCTTCTCTTTCTCCGGCTTTTCCAGGAACTGAAGCTCTGTCAGGTAACTCGCGATGAAGCAATGGGTTGCGAATGGGGTCTGGAAAATTCCTTCATGTATAACTTTTCGCCGTGCAAACCAGATTGCCCAGAGAGTGACAATCATAGTTATGAGCTCATCATTGGACAGGGATTCAAACATGGAGAATAACCACTCCTTTGCATTATCATTCCGATTCATGGTCATATGTTGCACCATCTCCTCTTTAGACAATGCCCAGGTGCTCCTCGATAGTGCACAGTCTAGTAAAGAATGATGCCAGTTGTCCTGCGACCCACAAAATCCACAAACATCTGTAGTTGACATGTTTCTATGCTGCAACAGGTCTCCTGTGGATAGTGAGTGCTGTGCAAGCCTCCAGGTGAAAACTTTCAACTTCGATGGCAGCTTCAACTTTCATAAGGCCGATTAGCTTTTCATCTGTCCCTGAAAAGTGGTTTCCACCAAGCAAACATCTCGTTTTCTTCCTCCGCGGGCCTGGTTGGGCTTGGTTTTTTTTTGAGCGATTAAACCAAGCTTTATTCAGAAAATTCCACATGGTGTGGGATACAACGGTGATCATGGGATTGGCCTAGCCACAAGTGGCGTCCCGGTCCCAATAAAAAAGCATGCTTGGCTAAACTATGTGCCTCTACATTGACGGCACGAGACTCAAAAGTAAACGTAAAGCTAAATAAAGAAGATAAACTGTTTTTCTCTGCCACAATTGCTCCATTTGAACCCTGGCATGACTTGTTGATAGCATTCACGACATCCTTCGCATCCGACGCAACTAGCACATCCTGTAGGTTTAGATCTTGGGCTAGGGCAAGTGCCTCCCTGCATGCTATGGTCTCCAGAATAGCAGGTGTAAGTGCATCTAGTGCCCCTTACTGATTTTGGTGTATTGAAGACTTATAGGTTAAGGGACTAATGTGTTTATGAGTGTACACAGGTCTATAAGTCTATGAGGAGTTTGATATTTACAGACAAAGTCGACCCCTAAAAATGAAGTTCTTCGACTGAAGACTTTGGATTTCTGAAGACTTTCTGAAGACTTTGAAAGTGAAGAAATTGGTGTGACCTTGAAGACTTGGTATTCATTTGAGGAACATGAAGCGTGAAGACTTTTGTTTTCGTAGTTTCATTTTCACTTTCTTGAGTCATAGGAAACACCGTACTATTAAAGGGGTCGAGGAAATACTAAGGAAAAATTTCCATGTGATGCTCAACTCAAAATCCTACACCTACCAATCCCTTCGAGTGAAGCCATTGGAAATCTCATACGGTTCAGTCATATTCTTCAGTGACAGAGACGAAGTTCTTCTGGTCTCTGAGGAATTTGTTCTGACTGAGGAGTTAGGAATTCGACAGTGCGGATTGCCTACACAGCGAGGAACATGATAGCCCTGAGGAATTTGATACTCAAATTTCCGACCGTTGCTGTGCTATATGCCAGGTGTCCCAAAATATCTACCTACCTAACGGTCATATCATATAAGGGCATTTATGTCTTATCATGACGGGCTGCTCCCTAGGCTATAAATAGCCGCCCCCTACAACCACTAGCTGGTTGGCTGCTCCGAGAGAAACTAACACTTGTCATTTGAGAGCATCCCATCCTCCGAGGACTTTGAGCGAAAATCATCAAGTGAGGAAAACCCAAACCCAAACACCTACAAACCCCAAGTGATTGAGAATCACTGAAGAGATTGATCCTGTGTGGATCCGATGCTTGTTACCTTTGAAGATTGTGCTTCTTCCAGACGGTTAGGCGTCATGGTCTAGAGCATCCAAGAGGAAATTGTGGATCGCCGAGTGACCGAGTTTGTGAAGGTTCGGAAGTCACCTGAAGACTTACCACGAGTGAGGGCGAGGTCTGTGTGACCTTAGCTCAAGGGGAATACGATGAGGATTAGGTGTCCTGGACTGTGTGTTCAGGACTGGGTGTCCGGGACTGTGTGTCCTCAGGTTTAAATACCTAGCCGCTGATGACTGCATTCCAGCCGCTGATTAAATTGCCAGGGCACCCACTAGTGGTGTGCCTCAAGAAAATGAGGAGGTCAGGGCAACTGCATCAGTTGTGCCTGAAGTAAATCAACAGCATTCCTCTGCTCCTCCTGCGCCTACTCCAACTCCAATCCTTCCATCTGCATCAGATATGAAGAAGACCAAGGCTGCAGAGCGTGCAGCAGTGAAGAAAAGGAAAGCATCAGCTCCTTCAGATTCTTCAGCACCGAAGAAGATGAAGAAATTGACAAGCTCATTTGCTAATCCAATTGATGCCGTTCCAGTTTCCTCCATGCCATCAAAGGAAATCGTCCCTTTTGATGAAGAATATGTGATCCCTAGCGGATCTGATGAAGAAAATCCTTCTCCTGCTTCGTCAGAGCAGATGGATGAAGAAATTGAAGTGGATAAAATCCCTTCAACCCCCATAGTTTCCTCGCCTATGCCTCAGTTTACTGCTGAAGAGGCTGGCGTTGAAGAAATGGAAGATGAAGATGTGGACATTGGTTGTACCACACCAGTGATGAATGATGACTTCTGGGAAAGTCAGCACCCCAACTCTCCACTCTTCACTCCATTGCAACAAATTCCTCACTCCCCAGCAACTACAGTTCAAATGGGATCTGATGAAGCTCATAAACAAATTCCAGCCACTAGTGCTGAAGAAAATGAAAATGAAGAATTGAAGACCCAGAGTGCCACTGAAGAGGAACCAGAAATTCCTCAGCCTGAAGAACCTGAGATTGCAATTCCTGAGGTTGTAATGCAACTGACTGACACTCCTCTGCCAAAACCAAAGGATCCATTCTCAAGGAAGCAAAAAATCAAGGCTAATGATTTCTTCGGCGAGCACGTATTCTTCACTGATTACAACCCCTATGCCTCTGCTCGCATCAGGAAGAGGCGTTTCTGGACTGCCAGCCAGGCAAATTTTTATTCCTCGGTGCTGTTCAACAAAGACAAAGTCTTCGATCATGAGCACATTCCTCACGTGGATATGGAATCTCTGCCATGCTTCGGGCCAGTCCTCAGTGTTCTCTACGATGCTAGACTGTTAAATTTCTGCACTGACATATGTGATTGGAATGAAGAGCTAATTCTTCAATTTTATGCAACTCTGCACATCACCGGCAACTCTGAAGACATGAATTCATGGGTGCTGGACTGGATGTCTGAAAACACTCACTACAAAGCACCAACTACTGAATTGCTTCGTGCTTTGCCTCTCAGTCCACCCCTTAAGGTGCTTGTTGCGTCTATAATGAACCTGAGCTTACCGATCACTATATGGAAGTGCTGATGAAGCCTTTGAAGCCAGGTCAGGACCCAAGAACAAAATTCCTTGTGAAGGAATTGTTGTATGTGCCTCGGACTGTCTATCGCATTCTGACGAAGACATTGAGTCCTATCAAGGGCCATGACTCGAATGAAGAAGAAGTCGTTGGCATCATGAAGAATCTGCTTTTCAATATCATTCATGGTGTTCCCGTCAACTTCCATGACTTCTTCATGAGGACTCTGGCCAATGTCGCAATGTCACCATTTGAGTTGAAGCCTTATGCTCCGTGGATTATGAGATTCATAAGAACAAGGTCTTCACTCAACTACAAAGATGATACACTGAACCATTGCAGCTACTTGCCCCCGATTGAAGTCCTCAAACGGACATTTTCCTCAGCTGATGAAAAGGGCAAGGCTACTGCTGTAATTGATGAAGGCATTCGTCCATTGGATGGCCAATTTCGCAAGGATGCATCCTACTCCACCAATGATGACTCTGCCACCCATGACTCTGCCGCCAACGCACCCAAGCAAAATCCTCAAGGCACAGCTCCCAGGGTGATGACTGACCGTGAGCTTCTCCTTGGTCTTCACCAGAAGGTTGATCGCAATCACAAATGGGTCAAGCGTCAGTTTGGTTCAATTCTTCACAACATGACTGCTACCCACAATGCAGTGAAGAAAAACCATTACTACCTTCATGAAACCCGCAACCGCACCTGGGTTGTTCTGTCGCACATATATGGTGAAGAAGATCTGAAGAAAATGGGTCTCAAGGAAGATTTTGACTGGGTTGCACCTCCTCCGAAGAAGTACAAGAAGGTCAAGGTTCCTTCCTTGGTGGCCAGTTCCTATTCTTCATCACGTGACACTGATGAACATGAAGACTTGGACGACACTGCGGCAGGCCCTACTACAACAAACGACCCCGACAACGCTAACGCTCCTTCATCAACTTGATATTCTTCAGGGGCGTTAGTCCTCATTTTCGAACCTTTTGGTCATTCGATGACAAAGGGGGAGAAATTTGAGTTAGTCTTCAAGCGGGTCTATCTTATATATGGGCGTTTTTTTTCTAAGTTGCAACTCTCGTTCTTTTGAAGACTTTGCTGGATCAAGTTGTAAACTTAAACTCTATGGTGGCCTGATACTTTTGATGTTTCTTCTGCATGCTTATTCCTCGTTAATGTTATTGCACGCATGCTGAATTACATCAGTCACCATATTTCATCATGCATTTCAAATTCTTCATATATTATGTCAAATGTGTGTATGAATTACAAGATATAGGGGGAGATCTCCATGATTTTACTCTTCAAGTGTGCAATGCTTCAAAAGCAAATTCCTCACTATGCACATCTTTAGGGGGAGTTCTTCTATATCTTGCAATCAAATTCCTCAATATCAGTATTTACACTTCATATGTTTATCCCCGTTGAAAACTTAACCTATATTGTCATCAATCACCAAAAAGGGGGAGATTGTAAGCGCATCTAGTGCCCCTTAGTGATTTTGGTGTATTGAAGACTTATAGGTTAAGGGACTAATGTGTTTATGAGTGTACACAGGTCTATAAGTCTATGAGGAGTTTGATATTTACAGAGAAAGTCGACCCCTAAAAATGAAGTTCTTCGACTGAAGACTTTGGATTTCTGAAGACTTTGAAAGTGAAGAAATTGGTGTGACCTTGAGGACTTCGTATTCATTTGAGGAACATGAAGCGTGAATACTTTTGTTTTCGTAGTTTCATTTTCCCTTTCTTGAGTCATAGGAAACACCATACTGTTAAAGGGGGTCGAGGAAATACTAAGGAAAAATTTCCATGCGATGCTCAACTCAAAATCCTACACCTACCAATCCCTTCGAGTGAAGCCATTGGAAATCTCATACAGTTCAGTCATATTCTTCAGTGACAGAGACGAAGTTCTTCTGGTCTCTGAGGAATTTGTTCTGACTGAGGAGTTAGGAATTCGCCAGTGCGGATTGCCTACACAGTGAGGAATATGATAGCCCTGAGGAGTTTGATACTCAAATTTTTGACCGTTGCTGTGCTATATGCCAGGTGTCCCAAAATATCTACCCACCTAACGGTCATATCATTTAAGGGCATTTATGTCTTATCATGACGGGCTGCTCCCTAGGCTATAAATAGCCGCCCCCTACAACCACTAGCTGGTTGGCTGCTCCGAGAGAAACTGACACTTGTCATTTGAGAGCATCCCATCCTCCGAGGACTTTGAGCGAAAATCATCAAGTGAGGAAAACCCAAACCCAAACACCTACAAACCCCAAGTGATTGAGCATCACTGAAGAGATTGATCCTGTGTGGATCCGACGCTTGTTACCTTTGAAGACTGTGCTTCTTCCAGACGGTTAGGCGTCATGGCCTAGAGCATCCAAGAGGAAATTGTGGATCGCCGAGTGACCGAGTTTGTGAAGGTTCGGAAGTCACCTGAAGACTTACCACGAGTGATCGGGCGAGGTCTGTGTGACCTTAGCTCAAGGGGAATACGGTGAGGACTAGGTGTCCTAGACTGTGTGTTCAGGACTGGGTGTCCGGGACTGTGTGTCCTCAGGTTTAAATTCCTAGCTGCCCTAACCAGACGTACAACTGAGACAGTAGTTGGAACTGGTCTACCAAATCATTGTCTTCACCAAGCCAACTAGTTCTATTTCCTCAACTCTTTCATTTCCTCATTGCTGTGTTGTGCACTTGTTTATATCTGTGTTTGAAGACTTTGACTGAAGACTTTCTCAATTTCCTCAGTTCAATTTCTTCAGTCTGTTTGTCTTCATCCTGAGCTATCCTGTGTTTACGCTTTCTGTACTCTGTGCTTGTCTTCATTTCATCATGATGACCATGCTTGTGTTCTGCTATGCATACTTTTGAGTACTTATTCCGCTGCAAGTAGTTCTTCGCTAAGGAATTTCCTCACTGGCAAATTCCTCAGTGAAGAATTCATAAAAATCGCCTATTCACCCCCCCTCTTGTCGATATAACGCACTTTCAATTGGTATCAGAGCAAGGTACTCCCTTGTTCTGTGTGATTTTGGTTTAACCGCCTGGAGTTTTAGTTATGTCGACCGCACGTATGATCAAGGTCTCGGCTGGGTGTCCTACCTTCGATGGGACGGACTACCCCTACTGGAAGAATAAGATGCGAATGCATCTTGAGGCAATTGATAATGATCTCTGGTATGTTGTGGAAAATGGTGTTCCCTCCGTCTCACCCTCACTGAACGCTACCGATGTGAAGAGATTCAAGCAACTCAATTCTCAAGCGAAGAATATCATATGTGGCCATCTGAGCAAAGGACAGTATGGAAGAGTGAGTGCTTTGGAAACTGCTAAGCTTATCTGGGATAGGTTGTCCAAAGTAAATGAAGGAGTCTCAACTCAGCGTGACTCTCGAGTTGATGTTCTTCGCAATCTCTTCAACCGCTTCAAAAGACTCGAGAATGAAAATGTTCAACAAATCTTCGATCGCCTCACTGACATCTCAAATGAGCTTCAAGCGCTTGGTGCCACTGACATCACCGACCATGAGGTGGTGAAGAAATTGTTGAGATCGCTTGATTCCTCATTTGATACTCTGGCATTGATGATACAAGAACGTGCTGATTACAAGTCACTTGATCCCGCTGATATCCTCGAGAGGCTAAATACTCATGAGTTCCAGCTTGCTGAAAGAGAGAGATCTTTATGGTTCGAGCTATGGCAGATCACGTGCACTGAAGACCAAGGCAGTTTCTGAGTCTGAAGATGAAGACTCTGACAGGAGCCTTGGTGATCCTGAAGAACTGAGCCATGATCTAGCACTGCTCGTGAAGAAATTCCAGAAGTTCTCAAGACGTGGCCGCTTTGGAATACCCTCAAGGAGCAATGATTCCTCACCCAGTGACTAAAAGAAGAGGCTTTGTCACAAACGCAAGAAACCTGGACACTACATTCAAGATTGTCCTCAGTGGGAAAAGGAATCAAAGAAGAAGAAATACAAGGATTACAGTTCTGATGATCCGAAGAAAAAGAAGAAATCCTCAAAATCTTCATCATCAAAATCCTCAAAGTCTTCATCTCACAAGAAGAGCAGCTCCAAGAAGGCTCGGGCATTCATTGGCAAGGAAATGGACTCTGAGGCTAAATCTGAAGAAAATGAGGAAGAGGAGGCATCTGAGGATTCCGAATCTGGTGTGGCGAGCCTAGCCCTCGCTACTGCATTCGTCAGCAAGTCTATCTTCAACACTGAAGAAAATGACCTCACCAACAAGGCTGATGAAGGCAATGATGACTACGCTCCCACCTATTTCTTCATGGCAAAGGGTGCCAAGGTACTCAAATATACCTCCTCTGAATCAACTGAAAATGAATCTGATGAAAACCTTAAGCCCAGCTATTCTAAGCTTGCTGTGAAACAACAAAGGGCCCTTGAAAAGGTTCAAAACATGCTAGACAAAAGTGATGATATGTTGGGTGAAAAAATGGATCGCACTAAAACCCTGACTGAAAATCTTCAGAGACTTCAGACTAGGTTTGACAACCTTCAAGGTCATCATAACACTCTCTTGTCTGATCATGAGAAGCTTTCTTATGAATTTCTTCAAAGAAAGCAAGATCTTGAGAAGCTAAGAGTGAGTTATGAAGATCTTCAGAAGGAGCGCGATTCATTACTTGCTCAACAAATCAGCGCTGCTCAGGAAGAATTTGTTCCTCCATGTTTGAAATGCATTGAACGTGAATCTGATAATTCTTCACCTGAATGTTCAAATGCTTCTAATGCTACAAATTCTTCAACTGTCTCTGCTATCACTAATTCCTCATCTGAGGACATTGCTAGTATCACTGACAATGCAGGGCTGAAGGAATTGTACATGACAGGCATGGACAAAAGCCTCAAAGGGCATCAGACTCTTTGTGATGTGCTTAGAAAGCAGATCCTCAACAGGAAACCTAGGAAAGAGGGTATTGCCTTTGAGAGGAAACTCAATGTTGATGGTACATATTGGAAGCCTGAGCAGTACCCCCAAAAACTCATGGGTTGCTGCAAAGGGACCTCCAGTTGATCCATCTAATTTATCTGGCTTTACATGTGAATCTTCTCATTCTTCTGATGAGTCATTTGACTCCAACTATCAACTGTTCAAAAATCAGAATGGTGAAGTATTTGCTAGATATGTTGGCACTAACTGCAGGAACGGTTCTCCTATGAAGAAAATCTGGGTTCCCAAAAGGTGCCTTGAAAGTCTTCAGGTGAATGTCCTCATGACACCACCTGTGAAGAATAGGAACCCCAGATCAAATTCTTCATATGGACCAAATTCTTCATATGGATCCAAGTCCTCATGCGGACCAAATTCCTCACATGGGTCAAATTCCTCAAAAGGATCAAAGTCCTCATATGAACATCATCATGCTAACAACTCTGTTTCGCAGGGAAGAGCCAAGGGCTATGAATATGAGCATTATTCTTCTAATCATTATGTTCATAAGTCCTCGAAGAATTTCTCTGCTTATTCATATGCTTACCCTAACTTCTCTTATGTGAAACGAAATGGATTGGCTTCTATGCCACCTTTCTCGTATGGAGCTCGCAGAGTGATGAACTCTTTGTCACCCCTTCAGATGTGGGTGGTGAAGAAAAAGAACTAATCTTTTATGCAGGGTCAGGTCTCCAGACGTACTTAAACGTCTGAAGAATTTTCTGGAGACCTGAAAAATGCCTGAAAGGACGCAGGCTAATCATGAAGAAATGAACTTTCATTTCTCACGTCCTCATACTGCTTTAACTATTGCATTGCTTGATGAAATTGGTCTGATGAATTATGATGTCATATTCTTCATTGATGAAGTATATGAAGTTTGTAAGCTGCACTAATTCATCTGCAGGATGATCAACCCAAAGCCACTGAGTGGGTCCTCGATAGTGGATGTACAAATCATATGACTAGTGACAAGAATCTATTGATGGATGCTCCCTTATCACCATCGCATCTGAAGCATATCATCTTCGCTGACAAAGGCAAAAGTCAGGTATTGGGTCTAGGTAAGGTTGGATCACAAAGGATCGACACATGGACAAAGTCATGCTTTTCGAGTCCTTAGGATACAATCTTATGTCTGTCTCAATGCTTTGTGATCTTTATATGGTTGTTATCTTTGGCAAGTATCGTTGTGTTGTGGTTATGGAAGCTGACAATTCCAAAGTCTTCGAAGGCTTTAGGAGAGGAGACTCGTATATTGTTGATTTCTCTACAGGACCGCAACCAGCCGTGTGCCTACTTTCAAAAGCTTCATAAGGCTGGCTATGGCATCGACGACTTGGTCATGCAGGCATGAGGAATTTGCACACGCTTGCGAAGAAGAAGCATGTCATGGGCATTGAGAATGTCAAATTCCTCAAGGATCACTTGTGTGGCGCTTGTGAAGCTGGAAAGATGTCCAAGGCTAAGCATCCAGCAAAGACTATCATGACCACTACTCGACCATTCGAATTTCTTCACATGGACCTCTTTGGTCCTAACCATTACTCAGCTGTCACAAATGACGCATCTCTCTATGGCCTTGTTATTGTTGATGATTACTCTCGTTACACATGGGTACACATTGTTACTTACAAACATGAAGTGCAGGAAGTCTTCAAACGATTTTCCTCGAGGGCTTCAACCAACTTTGGTGTGAAGATCAAACACATCAGAAGTGACAATGGAACTGAGTTCAAGAATTCTGGTCTTGATGACTATCTTGATGAACTTGGTATCACTCATGAGTTATCTGCTCCTTACACTCCTCAGCAGAATGGTGTCGTGGAGCCAAGAACAAGACTCTTGTTGAGATGGCTCGCACTATGCTTGATGAGTACAAGACACCTCGTCACTTCTGGATTGAGGCAATTTATACTGCGCGCCACATCATCAACAGGGTATATCTTCACAAATTCTTCAAGAATACTGCCTATGAACTCCTCACTGACAAGAAACCCAATGTGAGTTATTTCAAAGTCTTTGGTGCTAAATGTTGGATTAGAGATCCTCATCACAATGCTAAATTTGCACCGAAAGCACATGAAGGTTTTATGCTTGGTTACGGAAAGGACTCACACACCTACAGAGTCTTCAACAACGTTCTTCACAAGGTTGTTGAAACTGTAGATGTGCGGTTCGATGAAACTAATGGCTCGCAAAGAGAGCACCTACCTTCTGTGATAGATGAACCAGCACCTGAGGAATCTATCAAGTTCAAGGCTACTGAGGATGTCATTCCTACCGAAGAATCTGCAGAAGAATTCATTCCAGAACGTGAAGAACGTCGAGCTAATGCACCTGAATAAAATGCTGAAGAAAATGGTGCTGAAGAAAATGTTGATCAAATTCCTCGACGACAACCTACTCATCCTCGCGTTGCAAAAGAAGTGCAAGTTGAAAATATCATCGATGACATTGAAGCACCAGGTCCTCTCACACGCTCAAAAGCTTCACATTTATCTAACTTTTGTGGGCACTATGCTTGTGTCTCTATCACAGAGCCCACTAAGGTAGATGAAGCATTTCTGGAGCCTGAGTGGATTCAGGCCATGCAAGAAGAATTACATCAATTCGAACTCAACAACGTCTGGGAACTGGTTAAACGTCCAGATCCTCGCAAGCACAACATCATTGGCACAAAGTGGATCTACCGCAACAAGCAAGATGAAAATGGCCTTGTGGTGAGGAATAAGGCACGGCTTGTGGCTCAAGGCTACACACATGTTGAAGGAATTGATTTCGATGAAATTTTTGCACCTGTTGCTAGACTTGAAGCTATTCGCATATTACTTGCTTATGCTAACCATCATGATATCACTTTATATCAAATGGATGTGAAAAGTGCATTCCTCAATGGTAAGCTTGAGGAAGAAGTATATGTTGCTCAACCCCCAGGTTTTGAAGATCCTAAGCATCATGACAAAGTCTTCAGACTAAATAAGGCCCTCTATGGCCTCAAGCAGGCCCCTCGGGCATGGTATGATACTTTGAAGGAATTCCTCATGAAGAAAGGCTTCAAACCCGGTTCACTCGACCCTACACTTTTCACTAAATCATATGATGATGAATTGTTTGTGTGCCAAATATATGTTGATGATATCATCTTTGGCTGTACTGACCAACGTTATAGTGATGAATTTGCCTATATGATGAGTGAAGAATATCAAATGTCTATGATGGGAGAGTTGAAATTCTTCTTAGGTCTTCAAATTCGTCAACAGCGCAATGGCATATTCATATCTCAGGAGAAATACCTCAAGGATGTACTGAGGAAATTCGGCATGCAAGATTGCGAAGGCGTCAAAATTCCGATGCCCACAAATGGCCATCTGTGCACTGATGAAAATGGTATTGACTTCGATCAAAAGGTACACCACTCCATGATTGGTTCTTTATTGTATTTATGTGCATCTAGGCCAGATATTATGCTTAGTGTTTGCATGTGTGCCCGATTTCAAGCTACACCGAAGGAATCACACCATAAGGCTATGAAACATATTCTTCGATATCTAGCTCACACACCAACACTAGGATTATGGTACCCCAAGGGCTCGACTTTTGATCTCATTGGATATTCTGACTCTGACTATGCTGGTGATCGTGTGGACCGCAAGTCAACATCTAGTACATGTCATTTCCTCGGACGATCTTTGGTTTATTGGTCCTCGAAGAAACAGAACTGCGTATCACTGTCTACTGCTGAAGCTGAGTACATTGCTGCTGGTTCTTGCTGTGCTCAATTGCTGTGGATGAAGCAAACTCTCAAGGACTACGGCGTCAACGTGAAGAATGTGCCTCTCTTCTGTGACAATGAGAGTGCCATCAAGATTGCTCACAACCCAGTTCAGCACTCGAAGACAAAGCACATTTTCAGATTCGTCATCATTTTCTTCGCGATCATGTGTTGAAGGGCGACATTTCTATTGAGCATGTGAAGACTGAAGAACAGCTAGTCGATATCTTCACAAAGCCTTGGATGAGAAGAGATTTAGCAAGTTGCGGTGTGAGCTAAATATCCTAGAATCTTCGAATGTTCTTTGAAAAGGACACTCATTCTAACACTTATGCAAAATTGATGACTTAGATGTGCAACACATGAAGAAACGTTTTTCTTCAATCAATGAAGAATAACACTCTAAGTGTGAAGAAATTAACGAAGAATTTGATTCTTAGAGCCCTACGACAATTGTACGCGGTGTCTGAAATCATCATTCTTATACGGTGGGTCACGCCAGCACAAAAGTTGAAAATATTCAATTTGAGTTTTTCCTCAGTTTTTGAAATTCCTCAGTTGTTCATATTCTTCAACTTTGCATTGTCTTCACTGTTTCCGTCGTTTTTCTCATTGGCTATATATATGAGTTTATGTCCTCTACAGCATTCACTTATTGCTATTTCTTCAAGTTGCTATTTCTGCTAAGTGAATGTGATCGGACCCTTCCCCCTCTATGCTATACTCAACCCAATCTATTCACAAATTCTTCATGTGCGTTCTATTTGAAACTCGTTCAAAATCTTCACTGCATCCTTGTCAGCTGAAGAATTTGCGAACGGAACTTTTAACTTATCTTATCCAAATTTTTGGCTTTGCCGCTCAAACCTTTTCGCATCCCACGAAATACTTATCTATTCACCCACGATCTAACACGATCTCCACTTCTCAGTATGTGGGTGACACATGTCAAGCGAATGAGAAGGGTCAGGGGCACGTTCGTCCAATTTCTTCGGGCGAAAAGTTTTTCACCGTGGCTATAAATACCCCCTCTCCCCTTCCTCACTGCCTTTACTTCGCTCGACCTCTCTCCAGCTCGAGCTTCTCAAACCCTAGCGCCGCCGCTACTTCATCGTCGCTGGTGAGGAAGAGCTTCACTGCCTCGACCTCGTCGCCGTCGTACCCGCGCCAGCCGCGGAAATCTTCACTCCGCCGCCGCCGTAGCCGTCTTCCTCCGCCGAGTTAGGGCGTGGAAGATCTGCACAGATGAACTTCACTTCTCCACATCCCAGTTTGTCGTGTTCTGCGTCCAGGGTAATTAAAAGTTACTTTTACTTCCCTCTTTGATTCAAATGATTTCTACAAAATCTTCAAAGGTGTTTATTCTTCAAATTTTTCACACACTAAACACCTCACATGTCATCTGTTCTTGATTCGTTTCTCTAAGCATCATTTTTCTTCAAGATTCCTCAACTGTGCGGATTTCTGATCTGTACAACTCTGGAACGTAAGACTAAGAACGCTTAGTGAAATTCTTCAAGACTCATCTGGTCAAATTCCTCAAACTTGTTCTTTTTGAAAAACCTTCTGAGAATGCATATGACCTCTCCAAATTCCTCGCAACTATACTTTCACATGTACTCATGTCTGCAGCTGAATCACTAGGTTCTCATCAACTTAACTCATTTGCAGCGTTCCTCGAAGAAAAGTTGCATACTTCTTCAGAGAATTCCATTGTTCAAATTCCTCATCTGAAGAAAATGGCTGACGGTAAGAAGCCACAGAAAGGAGGAAAGAGGCCTGAGGTCAACACTGCTTTTGAAATCCCTAAGGACATCTATGCTGGGTACTGCACACCCCCTGAGGAGGATAAAAATCAGTGCAAGGTGCGCATTCAAAAGATTGAGAGGAGATGGGCAAGAGAGTGGAGGGAGTACAGATATGTGACTCCAAAGTACATGAAGAAATTCGTTGTTACTCCTTCATGCTCAAGACCACCATTGGCACCTGGCCAAGAAGCAGATCCCACTAGCATCAAACACGGTGAGGAGTTTCCTGAAGAATGGGCCAAGCGACAGGCCAAGCTGGCCAAACAGGCAAAAGATGCAGTGAAGAAATTCAATGAAGATTCTGCTGCTGCTGCCGCTGAGGCCTCTGTAAGGCCGAAGAAATCCATGGCAAAGAAGCCTGCGCACAAGCCAAGTGCCTCTTCTTCAATGCCCTCACGGCCAATTTCCTCAGCTAAGCCCTCACGACCAATTCCTCACGCCGCTTCTGCTCCTCCAAAGTCCTCAGCTGCTCCGACCAAATCCTCAGCACATGTGCATCTTGCCACGTGCCAAAGGACTACATGCATCTCTATTGCCTCAGGAGCTTCAGCTAGTTCCTCAGCTGCACCAAATTCTTCAACAGGACCCTCTCTGCTGAAGACAAAGACCATTGCTGGACGAGGCTCTCGCCCAAGTCCTCACAAGAAGCAGGTCGCCTTCCAAGTGCCGTCTGAAGAAGACGAAGCTGATGATGAAGAACTTGCTGAAATCATCAGAGATAGGCAAGTCAGGGCCGCTAGAGCCAAGGGCAAAAATGTGCCTCTGCTTTTGGATCCAAAGTTGATCCTCGACTACATTGACCTCTGGCGCAAGGACCCAAACACTCCTATGCCTGACTTCAAGCTGACTCCTGGTCAAAGTCATATGTTGACTGCCTTCATCCAAGAAGAAAAATGGAAATTTGAGAAGGCCAGGCAGCTCAAGAAAGCACAGTACAGGAAGGAGAAGTTCCTAAAGAACAACGTTGTCTCAATGACAACTGGTGAACTTGTAAAGATCCAGTTTGAAATCAAAGTCCTCAACGATGATTTCAATGCTTACTATGCTGATTGGAAAGGAGCCAAGGTCAGGTTTGTCAAACTGACTAAGATGTTCACCTCAAATGTTGCAGCCCCATCGCAATAAGAAATTCCTCAGGCTGAAGCATCTGCTCAGCCAACTGAAGAACATGCCAGCACCGCTGATGACAATCAGGCTGCTGAAGAAAATGTGAGTTCCAGGGCTGATGACTGCATTCCAGCCGCTGATGAAATTGCCAGGGCACCCACTAGTGGTGTGCCTGAAGAAAATGAGGAGGTCAGGGCAACTGCATCAGTTGTGCCTGAAGTAAATCAACAACATTCCTCTGCTCCTCCTGCGCCTACTCCAACTCCAATCCTTCCATCTGCATCAGATATGAAGAAGACCAAGGCTACAGAGCGTGCAGCAGTGAAGAAAAGGAAAGCATCAGCTCCTTCAGATTCTTCAGCACCGAAGAAGATGAAGAAATTGACAAGCTCATTTGCTAATCCAATTGATGTCGTTCCAGTTTCCTCCATGCCATCAAAGGAAATCGTCCCTTTTGATGAAGAATATGTGATCCCTAGCGGATCTGATGAAGAAAATCCTTCTCCTGCTTCGTCAGAGCAGATGGATGAAGAAATTGAAGTGGATAAAATCCCTTCAACCCCCATAGTTTCCTCGCCTATGCCTCAGTTTACTGCTGAAGAGGCTGGCGTTGAAGAAATGGAAGATGAAGATGTGGACATTGGCTGTACCACACCAGTGATGAATGATGACTTCTGGGAAAGTCAGCACCCCAACTCTCCACTCTTCACTCCATTGCAACAAATTCCTCAGTCCCCGGCAACTACAGTTCAAATGGGATCTGATGAAGCTCATGAACAAATTCCAGCCACTAGTGCTGAAGAAAATGAAAATGAAGAATTGAAGACCCAGACTGCCACTGAAGAGGAACCAGAAATTCCTCAGCCTGAAGAACCTGAGATTGCGATTCCTGAGGTTGTAATGCAACTGACTGACACTCCTCTGCCAAAACCAAAGGATCCATTCTCAAGGAAGCAAAAAATCAAGGCTAATGATTTCTTCGGCGAGCACGTATTCTTCACTGATTACAACCCCTATGACTCTGCTCGCATCAGGAAGAGGCATTTCTGGACTGCCAGCCAGGCAAATTTTTATTCCTCAGTGTTGTTCAACAAAGACAAAGTCTTCGATCATGAGCACATTCCTCACGTGGATATGGAATCTCTGCCATGCTTCGGGCCAGTCCTCAGTGTTCTCTATGATGCTAGACTGTTAAATTTCTGCACTGACATATGTGATTGGAATGAAGAGCTAATTCTTTAATTTTATGCAACTCTGTACATCACCGGCAACTCTGAAGACATGAATTCATGGGTGCTGGACTGGATGTCTGAAAACACTCACTACAAAGCACCAACTACTGAATTGCTTCGTGCTTTGCCTCTCAGTCCGCCCCTTAAGGTGCTTGTTGCGTCTATAATGAACCTGAGCTTACCGATCACTATATGCAAGTGCTGATGAAGCCTTTGAAGCCAGGTCAGGACCCAAGAACAAAATTCCTTGTGAAGGAATTGTTGTATGTGCCTCGGACTGTCTATCGCATTCTGACGAAGACATTGAGTCCTATCAAGGGCCATGACTCGAATGAAGAAGAAGTCGTTGGCATCATGAAGAATCTGCTTTTCAATATCATTCATGGCGTTCCCGTCAACTTCCATGACTTCTTCATGAGGACTCTGGCCAATGTCGCAATGTCACCATTTGAATTGAAGCCTTATGCTCCGTGGATTATGAGATTCATAAGAACAAGGTCTTCACTCAACTACAAAGATGATACACTGAACCATTGCAGCTACTTGCCCCCGATTGAAGTCCTCAAACGGACATTTTCCTCAGCTGATGAAAAGGGCAAGGCTACTGCTGTAATTGATGAAGGCATTAGTCCATTGGATGGCCAATTTCGCAAGGATGCATCCTACTCCACCAATGATGACTCTGCCACCCATGACTCTGCCGCCAACGCACCCAAGCAAAATCCTCAAGGCACAGCTCCCAGGGTGATGACTGACCGTGAGCTTCTCCTTGGTCTTCACCAGAAGGTTGATCGCAATCACAAATGGGTCAAGCGTCAGTTTGGTTCAATTCTTCACAACATGACTGCTACCCACAATGCAGTGAAGAAAAACCATTACTACCTTCATGAAACCCTCAACCGCACCTGGGTTGTTCTGTCGCACATATATGGTGAAGAACATCTGAAGAAAATGGGTCTCAAGGATGATTTTGACTGGGTTGCACCTCCTCCGAAGAAGTACAAGAAGGTCAAGGTTCCTTCCTTGGTGGCCAGTTCCTATTCTTCATCACGTGACACTGATGAACATGAAGACTTGGACGACACTGCGGCAGGCCCTACTACAACAAACGACCCCGACAACGCTAACGCTCCTTCATCAACTTGATATTCTTCAGGGGCGTTAGTCCTCATTTTCGAACCTTTTGGTCATTCAATGACAAAGGGGGAGAAATTTGAGTTAGTCTTCAAGCGGGTCTATCTTATATATGGGCGTTTTTTTTGTAAGTTGCAACTCTCGTTCTTTTGAAGACTTTGCTGGATCAAGTTGTAAACTTAAACTCTATGGTGGCCTGATACTTTTGCTGTTTCTTCTGCATGCTTATTCCTCGTTAATGTTATTGCACGCATGCTGAATTACATCAGTCACCATATTTCATCATGCATTTCAAATTCTTCATATATTATGTCAAATGCGTGTATGAATTACAAGATATAGGGGGAGATCTCCTTGATTTTACTCTTCAAGTGTGCAATGCTTCAAAAGCAAATTCCTCACTATGCACATCTTCAGGGGGAGTTCTTCTATATCTTGCAATCAAATTCCTCAATATCAGTATTTACACTTCATATGTTTATCCCCGTTGAAAACTTAACCTATATTGTCATCAATCACCAAAAAGGGGGAGATTGTAAGCGCATCTAGTGCCCCTTAGTGATTTTGGTGTATTGAAGACTTATAGGTTAAGGGACTAATGTGTTTATGAGTGTACACAGGTCTATAAGTCTATGAGGAGTTTGATATTTACAGAGAAAGTCGACCCCTAAAAATGAAGTTCTTCGACTGAAGACTTTGGATTTCTGAAGACTTTGAAAGTGAAGAAATTGGTGTGACCTTGAGGACTTGGTATTCATTTGAGGAACATGAAGCGTGAATACTTTTGTTTTCGTAGTTTCATTTTCCCTATCTGGAGTCATAGGAAACACCATACTGTTAAAGGGGGTCGAGGAAATACTAAGGAAAAATTTCCATGTGATGCTCAACTCAAAATCCTACACCTACCAATCCCTTCGAGTGAAGCCATTGGAAATCTCATACAGTTCAGTCATATTCTTCAGTGACAGAGACGAAGTTCTTCTGGTCTCTGAGGAATTTGTTCTGACTGAGGAGTTAGGAATTCGCCAGTGCGGATTGCCTACACAGTGAGGAACATGATAGCCCTGAGGAGTTTGATACTCAAATTTTTGACCGTTGCTGTGCTATATGCCAGGTGTCCCAAAATATCTACCCACCTAACGGTCATATCATTTAAGGGCATTTATGTCTTATCATGACGGGCTGCTCCCTAGGCTATAAATAGCCGCCCCCTACAACCACTAGCTGGTTGGCTGCTCCGAGAGAAACTGACACTTGTCATTTGAGAGCATCCCATCCTCCGAGGACTTTGAGCGAAAATCATCAAGTGAGGAAAACCCAAACCCAAACACCTACAAACCCCAAGTGATTGAGCATCACTGAAGAGATTGATCCTGTGTGGATCTGACGCTTGTTACCTTTGAAGACTGTGCTTCTTCCAGACGGTTAGGCGTCATGGCCTAGAGCATCCAAGAGGAAATTGTGGATCGCCGAGTGACCGAGTTTGTGAAGGTTCGGAAGTCACCTGAAGACTTACCACGAGTGATCGGGCGAGGTCTGTGTGACCTTAGCTCAAGGGGAATACGGTGAGGACTAGGTGTCCTAGACTGTGTGTTCAGGACTGGGTGTCCGGGACTGTGTGTCCTCAGGTTTAAATTCCTAGCCGCCCTAACCAGACGTACAACTGAGACAGTAGTTGGAACTGGTCTACCAAATCATTGTCTTCACCAAGCCAACTAGTTCTATTTCCTCAACTCTTTCATTTCCTCATTGCTGTGTTGTGCACTTGTTCATATCTGTGTTTGAAGACTTTGACTGAAGACTTTCTCAATTTCCTCAGTTCAATTTCTTCAGTCTGTTTGTCTTCATCCTGAGCTATCCTGTGTTTACGCTTTCTGTACTCTGTGCTTGTCTTCATTTCATCATGATGACCATGCTTGTGTTCTGCTATGCATTATTGAGTACTTATTCCGCTGCAAGTAGTTCTTCGCTAAGGAATTTCCTCACTGGCAAATTCCTCAGTGAAGAATTCATAAAAATCGCCTATTCAGCCCCCTCTAGTCGATATAACGCACTTTCAGCAGGGTCATCAACACCTGCTATGCATAGAGCTGAGCTCCCCATGAAAATTCCGTTAGCATCTCTGCACACTGCTGCTGCGACTCCTCCTGTGCCCCTATGACATGCGGCATCATATGTATCTTAGCCACCCCCGGTGGAGGGGCTTTTGGTTGCTGATTTTGGTGGACTGCACCCACTCCCCGTCTTGAGGTATTCTGCCCTGGTTCTCTAACCAGGTCGAGCTCTTGTATAAACCTGCAAATGAATGCATACGTGCTTTGTGGACTCTGAAATATACCCTCATGGATAGCTTTGCAGCGTGCTGACCAAATTGCCCACAGCGTAACGGTGAGTTTGATGAACTGATCATGGGATAACAGTTCCATAAGAGTGAACAGCCACTGCTTCGCGTTTGGTTCCGTTACAACTGCTAGCTGCTGAGAGAGGTCCTCGTCCACTAGAGCCCATATACACCGCGACATAGTGCACTGCAGCAAAGAATGACTCCACGAGTCCGGTTGCCCACACATGCCACATGCGCTGGAGTCAGTCATGTGTCGATGCTCACGAACATCATTCGTTGGTATGGAGTGTTTTGATAGTCTCCACAAGAACATTCTGATTTTCGCGGGCACTTGCACTTTCCAAAGTGTTTTCCATGCTCCCTCCTCCTGTGACGTGCTAGAAGATCCCGCTCTTGTTTCCAGCCAAGCTTCCCTTCTTGCCCTAGTACTTACAAGCATCTGATATGCACTTTTAACTGAGAAAAAACCCGATCTCTCATGGCTCTAGCTCCAAAAATCTTCTATATTTTTTGTGCACAGAGGGATACCGAGTATGCTCCTTGCATCCATGGGCAGGAACGTTGCATGCACCCGCTGCTTGTTCCATGAGACTAAAGTTTCATCTATGAGCTCGGATACGTATACAGGCGGATTTGGCTGAAGATGTCCATACGGCCTCATCAACTCTTCTCGCGGGATCCAATTGTCTTCCCATATTCTGGTTGATTGACCATTTCCTATACGCCGAATTAGTCCTTGTTTCAGGACGTCCTTTCCTTCTGTTATGGCTCTCCAAATCTGGCTTGGGTGAGATCCCAACTCAGAGTTCAAGAAAGTTCCCCCCGGGTAATATATGCTCTTAAGCAATCGTGCGCAAAGGCTCTCTGGTTGTTGGACAAGGCTCCACGCCTGCTTAGCTAGCATTTCCATGTAGAAAAGCTCAAAGTCTTTGAAGCCCAAACCCCCCATTCCTTTAGGCTGGGTCATCTCCTTCCAAGAAACCCAATGTGGCTTCCTTTTGCCATCCTTACAGCCCCACCAAAATTTCCTTATCAACTTATTTAGGTGCTCACACAAGCCCCTTGGCAATTTGAAACACGGCATGGAGTACACAGGAACGGCTTGGGCTACTGATTTCACAAGAACTTCCTTCCCCGCCGACGACGTAGAACTTTCAATCCAGCCCTGCACTTTACTCCATAGTCGATCTTTCAAATATTTGAACGCTCCATTCTTACTGTTCCCAATATCAGAGGGCATCCCAAGATACTTCTCATTCAGGGTTTCATTGGGTACATTTAGAGCCACCTTGATATCATTACGGGTGCTATCCGGAACTCTTTGCTAAAATAAATAGATGATTTAGAATGATTGACTCTCTGACCAAAGGCTCTACAGTAAATGTCCAAGACTTGGTTTACTTCCTCAGCCCCCACACTATTTGCCTTGAAAAACAGCAGGCTATCATCAGCGAATAAGAGATGGTTAACCCTCGGTGCCGCTGGTGACACCTGTAACCCCTCCATGTTGGATGACTGTCTCGTAGATTTAGCAGGCACGACAGGCCCTCTGCTGCTGGCAAGAACAAGTATGGTGAAATCGGATCCCCTTGTCTTATACCACGAGTCGGCTTAAATCCCTCAAGCCTCTTTCCATTGAACATCACCGAGAAATTCACTGTTGATACCAGGTTCATGACAATGCTTACCCACCTCTCCGAGAAACCCAACTTGAGCATAATCGCCTTGAGATATGGCCATTCAACCCTGTCATATGCTTTCATCATGTCCAGCTTCAAAGCACACGACTGGTGTTTCTTTGCTTTGTTCCTCTTCATAAAATGCAAACACTCGTAAGCAATAATGATATTGTCAGTTATCATCCTTCCAGGAACAAAAGCAGACTGTTCCTCAGATATAACGTCAGGTAATACTTGCTTTAGGCGATTGGATGTCACTTTTGAGGCGATCTTATAAAAGACGTTGCATAAACTGATTGGGCAGAATTGAGACAGAAGGGTGGGGTTCTTTACCTTCGGTATAAGGACCAAAATGGTCTCATTAATACATTCGGCTGACTCCGTTCCATCAATTATACGTAGAACCATCCTAGTGATCTCTTCTTCACATGTCTCCCAATGACGTTGGAAAAAATGTGATGGAAAGCCGTCCGGTCGAGGTGCCTTGGTTGGAAACATTTGGAAGAGAGCGGTTTTGACTTCCTTGCTATCATAGGGTGCGTTTAGAGTAGCATTCATCTCATCAGTTACCTTCCTTGGCACTGTTTTCAAACACTTGATCCATGTCCTGAACCCCTTCCGAAGTGTACAGATGTTTACAAAAATCAGTTGTCATGGTCTCCATCTCCTCCGTATCTTCTGTTACTTGGCCATCAACCCTCTAGAGAGCCTTTATTTGATTTTTCCTGGGACGGCGGCTTTCTCGGAGATGGAAAAAATAAGTGTTTTTGTCACCATGTTTCAGCCACTCAATTCTTGCCCTTTGTCTCCATAGAATTTCTTCTCGGTGATAAAGTTCCACCAGTTGATCTGTTACCTTGATTTCTGCTGCTGTCGGCCCGGATCTTCCTGGGGATCCTCGCAGCTCCTGTAGCAGATTCTATAGCTACTTTATTTGGAAGCGCACATTACCAAAGTGCTGGCGGTCCCACTGCAATAGGTCAGTTGCCAGTGCCTGGAGCTTGTCGCGCATGCCGGCAACAGAATCTGTCGGGCCTCTCGCCCATGCAGCTTGTACTACTTCCGGGAGGGCGGGGTCCCTCTCCCAGCATAGTTCATATTTAAAGCTGCATGGGTCCCTTCTCCATGCATGCATCCTTCCCACGTCGAGGAATATAGGTACGTGATCAGAAGACGCTGCTTCTTTATGCTCTGTAATTGAGTTGGGAAAAGCCATGCACCACGCTGCGTTCGCCACACATCTGTCTAACCGTACCCTAGTGTACGTTCCACGTGCTACTTACTTCTCAAAAGTCCAGTTCCTTCCCTTATAACCGATATCACCGATATCAGTTAAGCCGCAAGTGTCAAGTGCGTCCCGGAATGAATCCATCTGGGCTTGGCTTCTGTTTCCTACTCCGTCATGCTCGATTGGCAACAGAACTTCATTAAAATCGCCCATAACTAACCAAGGCTGGTTGTTGGGCCCTGCTATTCCACGAAGCAAGTCCCACGTTTTGTAACGTTCACTAACCTGCGCTTCCCCATAAATAAAGGTAATTCTTGTCTTAATATTCACTAGTTCCTCAACAACAACATCAATGTGATACTCAGAGTAACCAACAACTTCGAGCTTTATTTCCTCATTCCAAAACATTCCCAGGCCCCCACTTCTACCAGAGCTACTCACTGCAAAACTTTTGTCATGGCCTAAAGAGCCTACCATATTCTCCACTCGAGAGCCCTCTATTTGGGTTTCAAAATACAAACTATAGAGGGGGCAAGTTGCCTCGTGAGATCACGAAGCTCACGAACTGTCGCTGGTTTGCCAGCCCCACGATAGTTCCAGCATAGTAGACTCATTGCGCCTGGCGCGACCCCCCTTGGAGGCCCGCCAAACGCGCATCAGTTTGTTTGCTAGGTGCTAGACTCTTCACTGATACTTTCTCTTGAGCTGTAGTTGTTGCCTTATTCCTCTTCGGTTCATGTTTCGTCGAGGGGCTCGGGGGTATCTCCGGAGCCGGTAGAAGCATCGACAGATGACGCTTTCCATTATGAGAAGGAGGGTTTGGGGGATCTTGGGATCAGCAACAGCAGAAGCACCCCTCTTGCGATTCCTCTCTCCATCTGTCATATCAGTATCCACTGTGTTCAGCACGGTGTCATCCTCTTTCCTGGGCGTGTTCGAGTTCTGCATGCCCCCTCTTCCTCTACCGCTGCCGCGGCCCGCACGACCCCTGCCTCAGCCACCTCTGTTCCCAGAGTTTTCTCCAGGGCCCCTCCCCGGGCCTCGAAACCATGTTGCTCGCAATTCCTTGAACACTAGTGCCTTCAGGGGGTGAACCCCGTCTCCACACTCTTTAAAGGTGTGTCCGAGATATCCACACACCGCACACCAATCGGGCAATCTTTCGTACTTAACCCTAAAAAGCACCATCTGAACCTCTCCCTTCTTCTTTACCACTAGGGAGACGATGTTCTTCAAGGGTTTAGTGACATCAATGTTTACACGCACACGAGCGAAATTCCCTTCAAAATCCTGCGCCATTGGTTCGGCATAGATGAACTCCCCAACTGTCGATGATAAGGCTCTGATCTTGGAGAAATATCCTTGAGGAAAATCATATGTATTCGCACCCACATCTCAACTTTATTGAGCTCTATGGAGAAGGGCTTAGTGAACCCATCATAGGGTGCCATCACGACTGCCTTCCCCTTGAAGTTCCATGGTCCATCCTCCATAACCCGTTCCCAATCACCCAGACACGAAAACTGTAGTGTGTAGAGGTTTTCCTCGAGTGGTTTGATCTTCACCTCCTGGGCTAGATCCCATGCCACCCTCATGTTCCGAAAGAACCAATACTGACTGTAGGGTTTGTCAGTATGAACCCTAGCAATCGCCATCCAGCGGGTCGCCTCTTCCGGGAGCTCGTCTTCTTCCACGATCACATCCTGCAGGTCGTCCTCCTGGAGTCCCAACTCTGCCATCATTGCTTCGAGTTCGGAGGAACCCGAGCTTTCCGCTGCATCGGCCATCGATCATATCTCTTGCCCGTGGTTTCTTTCCGCATGCGGTAGGGGCCCTAGCTATCCCAATCTCGCCCTTCTACCTTGGCCCAGAGGCCTCGGTAAGCCGGCGATGGAGGAGGACAGCAGGGGAGTAACGATCTCTACGGAGGAGCCGAGTCGCCGCCGAGAGGAGAAGGAACCCTAACGAGAGGAGAAGCATGAAAAAAGGCCGTTGATGTGGGCTTCCAAACGCTCATGGATCCACGAGGCCCATCTCGCCGAACAATCCATACCACAGGCCCGACTAGCCCAGTAACCCATCGGCTTGGCCCCTGATTCCCCTGATCCCAACACGCTCGCGGCGGAGAAGAGCACAGCAGTCGTCGACGGAGCATCGCTAACCAAGCGAAGCGAGGAGGAGGAAGCCATGGGTGAACAGGGGGAGCTCGCCGCGGAGAAGCACGTCCGCTACATCGTCACCGCGGAGAAGGTAAGCAACCACACACCCAACCCATACCCTCTCTCGGATGCGAACCGTCTCCGGCGACAATTCATCCGTCCTCCTCGCCGTTTGCCGCAGAAGAAGGACTCGTTCGAGTCGCTGGTGATGGAGCACCTCCGGGCCAGCGGCGCCTACTGGGGCCTCACCACGCTCGACCTCCTCCACAAGCTTCACGCCGTGGACGCCGCCGAGGTCGTCGACTGGATCATGTCGTGCTACCACCCGGAATCTGGTACTTTGACTGCAGGGGGGAGCCTTGGTTTTGTCGATTTGGATCCTCGGTTCTTAAATGATTCAGTTGTGTGTCTTCTTGGGATGTGGCTGTGCAGGTGGGTTCGGGGGGAACGTGGGGCACGACCCGCATGTCCTCTACACGCTCAGCGCCGTGCAGGTCCTCTGCCTCTTCGATCGGCTCGATGTTCTTGATGCAGACAAAATTGCTGACTGTATCCTTTTCAAGATCTTCAGTGAGCTTCATGCTGCTCCTGCTGTAGCAGTTAGCGGCGTCCTAATGGTTGTAGTCAAATCTCTCATCTTGTTTTGGAGCTGCTTGATTTCCCTGAATTGCTAGTAAGAAAGCTGAAACATAGTGTTGCATTTACATTACCTTTCCTTTCAGCAGTGAAGGAGAAAACGTTGCATCTTGAAATGTGGATGGTTTTATGGAGTTATGTTAACGCGCAGCTTAGCATCTATGAACAATGTCCACCAATTTCCTCACTAGGTGCAGCATGTCAAAATTTTAGTCTACTGCTGCATCCAGAATACAATACCACCATATGAGATAGTACTTGGTAGATGATCGATAATGTGTGGCTGTGACACAGTAAATTTTGGAACACTAATCTGCTGCATTAGCCAGTAGGTATGTGATTGCCTTCCGGCTTGACTTAAATTGCATGCTGTATATCATGAAATGCGGAAGTAGTAATAACATTGTAAGCTTCTGCAAGCCTTTCGTTTTCTGAATGAATTGAAGTAGCCACACCCTGAGCTTGAAATCTTGTACCCTATTATTTTTCCTATCTAAATTGTGTCAGATATTACTGGACTTCAAAATGAGGATGGATCATTTTCTGGTGATATTTGGGGTGAAGTTGATACTAGGTAAACACCTTAGCTGTTCTTTTTGAGTTACCCATGTGTTTTATTTGAATGCAGCATCTGTGTGGGCTACTAATATGAATGTGATATATATCTTGTAGGTTCTCGTATATTTCCATATGCACCTTGTCATTACTGCATCGTCTGCACAAAATTAATGTGGAAAAGGCTGTAGAATATATTGTTAGCTGTAAGAACTTGGACGGCGGATTTGGAGCTATGCCAGGAGGGGAGTCTCACGCTGGGCAGAGTATGTATTATCTTGATTTTACTCTCAAATCATACTGCTATGGTACCTGAGTAGAACTGTAATTTTGTCAATAAAATAGATCCTACTGAAAGTCCATCGATTCCAAGTGTTCTAGTATGATGCCCTATCAGATTCATGTCAGATTGTCTATTTGTATTTCTATCTGTATTCCGGAAGAAGAAAAGGGATAGAATTGATTATTCTTGACTGCGCTGTTGGTTGTACAAACATAAAAAGCATTTCCTTCAGGAAAATGCAAGATATTTACTGTTTATCCAATCAATTTGCTATGATTATTATTGTGGCACTCCTATGATGACCTGAAATTTGCATTTTCACAAGGTTATTTCCTTGATCTTTTTATTTCTCTCCAAGTTGTCACTTTATAGCGGTCAGATAACCTGAAAACATGTATCCATTCTGTGCAGTATTCTGCTGTGTTGGTGCTCTCGCAATCACCGGCTCTTTGCATCACATTGATAGAGATCTCCTTGGATGGTGGCTCTGTGAGCGCCAGTGTAGAGATGGAGGGCTCAATGGGCGTCCTGAGAAACTTGCTGATGTGAGATTGACTACTTTCTCAGATTGTGCACCTTTTGCATTTCTCACTGTACCATAGATTTAATTGAACTGCTCGCAATAGGTGTGCTACTCATGGTGGGTGTTATCAAGCTTGATAATTATTGATAGAGTGCACTGGATTGACAAGGAAAAACTTGCAAAGTTCATATTGAACTGTCAGGTAACTGCTCATGATTCTTGCTCTGAAATTCTGATTATTATGTATCCAACTTCTAACTCCCATCATCTAAAAGATCAATTTTCTCCGTTTACCGTATATATTGTCACAACTTTTTACATTGGCAGGACAAGGAAAATGGTGGAATTTCAGATAGACCAGATAATGCGGTCGATATCTACCACACGTACTTTGGAGTTGCAGGTATTTATATTACTTCCTCCCACAGGGATCTTGCAGTATGCTATTCGAATGATTCAAAGTCATAAACTCCTTGCTGAATTAATTAGCCTCTTTCAAAAACAGGGCTTTCATTGATGGAGTATCCTGGAGTGAAGCCTATCGATCCTGCCTACGCCCTCCCTTTAGATGTTGTCAACAGGTTCTTCTTGACAAAACAACAGTAGTGTGCCTTAGGTTGGCTCAGCTCTTGCTTTTCTAACTCACCTCGTGTTTCGTTCTTTGACATATATCTCATTCCTATTCTATTGGTTCACAGCTAGGAAGATCATGTTGTGACTGCGTTGGCGTCAGGTCAGCACGAGTGGAGAGCTTACCCCTCCTTCGGTAGCTCGCACTGATGTTTCTGATCACTCCCATGCATGAGATCATGGCTTTGAACGTTAGTGCAGACCTCATATTTACCATGAAATCCGGACACTTGGTTATGTAGAAGAGTGTAACGTCCAAGGACTGAGAATCAAATTCAATCAAGATTATTCTTGTTGGAATAGTATAATCTTTCAATATTACTCCCTCCGTCCCATAATATAAGAACGTTTTTGACATTAGTGTAGTGTAAAAAACGTTCTTATATTATGGGACGGAGGGAGTATCTTGGTTGGCCGACCAACTCTAGCCGAATGGCTGTATACCATTTCCCTCCATAATAACCATCATATAGAGGCTAGAGAGGTAACAAAAAAATGCTTGAGCAGATTCTTGCTATATGGATCGCTATTCAACAAAACATTCCGAAGGCACTCAATATTCTCCCCCTCCA
>NC_057814.1:219409563-219502536 GCF_018294505.1 Triticum aestivum
GCCTTGACGCTGCACGCGCAATTCCGTTGCTGCTACCCATCCCGCGTTCTCCCCTTCATTTTGCTGCGGTTAGCGAGCTCGACGTCCCCACCATTGTTGGCCTCGTGGAGTTGTGCTTCGCTGCGTCAGCAGTAGAGCCCGAGCGGGAGGAAGGAGTCGACGGGTAGGGGATGGAGCAGAGAGCGGCCACCACACTCGAGACCGGGGAGTGGGAGAGAGGAATCGGAGTGAACTTGAGCAGAGAGAGAGACGTTGGGAGTTTTGGAGAAGGTGAACATGTCTCCCAATGAAAGGTGGGTCCCAAACAGTAATATGCATCCCCATGTTATAGCGAATCTGAGTTGCAGTCACCCTCCATAAATTTTGGCGATCGCCTTTTCAGCGAATATGGAGACGAGATTTCAGCGATTCTGCTAGAGTTGCTCGAAGCTTTAACTAACTGGAGTTGCAATATAGTGACCGCTGAAGCCAATGGTTAGCATACTGCGGTAAAGAACGTTTGCTCCAGAGCATTGCCAGTTGCTGTGTTGATTATGCTTGTAACCATATGTTTTTTCACGAGTTTTATCTTGCGTGTCAAATTCTTGTATCGCTGTTGGGGCATTGAACAAATCAGGTAAGAAGACAAGTTTTGCAGGACATACATGAAATTTACATGAATTGATTGAACATAAAAACATAATTATTTCGTAGCGCCTCATAGGGTCACAAGATCATACCTAAATACATCATCTCAAGACAACAATAAACAACTAACTGGCACAGAAATTCAAGCTGAGACGACCTACACAGCAGCTGCAGTTACCACTTATACCAGCTACAATGCTCCCTAATTAAACTTCTGATTTATACGACTAAATGGGAGCTAGTTAGACAGAAGTGACACTTCTACTTCCTGCCAGGGAGGCAGTTCACCGACAGTCTATCGATGTCTGAATTCGGTCAAGGATGCTGAGTTCATTTCCAGGGCATGCTGGACAAGATCGGCGGCTGGTTATTGTTGGTGGACGCATAGCCTTGATGTCTCGGGCTTGCGGTGCCACCAGACGATTCGCTCAATGTGCCTCTTGAAGGGGGGCTGTTGGCCGCCATCCCAGTGCTCGGAACGACCTTCAGTGGTACAGGTTCAGAAGGAGCCTGCGGCTTTGGCTCTTTTTTCCCACCAGCATTGAAGCTTCCCACTACTATCTGCATACAACACGAGTAATACTGGTAAATGATACGAATCTCCTTTTCTGAAATCTAGTGAGGAGAAAATATGCAGAGAATAAGAGCATCTCATGTCATTGACACTTTTCTTTTGTTAGCACATGAAAAATTGCGGGGTAGAAAACAATACCTGGATTGGAGAAGCTGCTATGAGGAGTCCTGCGACCCCTCCACCCAAGAGACGACCGTCAGGACCTGCCAATGAAACGCTGAGGCCCCCTGTTCGGGTACGCTGGCCTCCGTTGTCCGTTACGAAGATTGACCCGGAGAGTGACAGTATCTCAAATCGGCCCTGTGGAGGAAAGAAAAAAATAATCAGCACTGGTGAGTGAAATGTTGTACATTGTACATGGACACTGAACCCACAACTATGCAGGGATTTGCACTGCCCGTTGCCTCATGATAACATCTTGCGTGCTTTATTGCAAACGGCCCACAACCTCGTATATAATTCAGATTGAATTACTTCAAACTGGTTAAAAGAACAAACCTCATATGTTACAGTTCCACCTGATGTACCAGTTTGACGAAGTGTTACATTTGATATGGAACCATTTGCTGAGAGAACACAAACTGCACGAGTCCCATTCTGAGAAAATGACATAATCTTTGACGATACATCCTGAAAAATAGAGTTCAATATATTCTTCGTTAGTTGAAAACTGTGCTGATACCTTCAGAACTCGCCAGCTTAACACTTTCTAGAAGAAGGAGATGTAGCATCCAAGTTATGCAGCAAAGTAAAATATAGATAGCAAAGCATATAAAAAACCCCGAAAAGGAGGCTCAAACCCGCAAAGCATCAATAAGTAAAATAAATAAAAATCATGATCAAATTATAAATCTTCTAAAGCACAACATGAAACCATGGCCAAAATAACGTTGGCTTAGTGCAGACTGGAATTTGTGCTCTAGGATATCGAATTTGAAGGTTGATTGAGATATATACGGTCAGAATTGGGAGGGTAAACTAGAAAAACTGCACATAACCATCAGCAGCATATTATCTTAATGCAATGGGATAAGCTTAACTGATTAAAAATAGTTCATGCTTCAAACATCATTGAGTATAGCATGGAAGTTCAAATATTGTTATACCTCTCCAGCTTGAACTGTAAGAACATGAGGTGTGAATCCAACTCCTGCCGGCCCTGCAAAATAGCTTAAACTTAGGACTAACTATGCAAAGGAGAACTTCAACAGAGGCAAAGTCAACAAAACATCAGTGTCACATTAATATAATAAAAATATGCAAACAAGACACTTCAAACAAAAAAAATTGTATGGTCCATAATTCAAGGAGAAAACAGCATCAAATTAAATATCTCAGAAATGCATCAACACATGAATCGCTGTAAATGCTTTAGGTAAACCTGCCTTACCAACATTTTCAATTTTGAATCAATCAAAGGAAAACAACAAGGGAGTGCTAGATTGCTAAATTTTCCTAGCAGTTCACCCTTTAATTCTGACAGTGTAGAGTGTGCAATATATCTCATTTAGCCTCTGACCAGAGACAAATAGCACACTTAACCACAGTTCAAAGAGAAACCTGTACTCATATTCTACCACAAATCCATACACACAAAAAATGATGAGCTTCAGTTATCACTATTCTTGGAGCCAAAATCTTGAAAAATGCAAATAGTGTTCAAGATAGAATATTAATAGGGAATCGAGATGTTACCAGCACCATCCACGCGGGGCTTGTTGGTAGATCCCTTGGGCCGGCCGCGTTTCTTTCCTCCATCCGGCGACGCCGACGGCACGAAGTTTCCCGGCAGCGTGGGTGAGAACGGCCGCCCAGAAGCACCCTGTGTCACAGCTGGCGAGCCTGCAGCCGTCGGCACGGTCACCAGCGCCAGAGACATGGCCGCGTCGGGCCCGTACTTCCTTGGCCGCCCGCGCTTCTTCTTCGCCGACGGTTCACCCATGCCCGGCGGCGCCGCGACGCCATTACCTCCGGCGGCCCGAGCAGCGGACATGCTAGAGCCATGTGGTGGTGCTGCAGACCCAGCCGGTTGGTAACCAGGCGGCGCGACCGCAGAGCTCACCGGGGCAAACACGGGCGTGCCGTCCGCGGTGTACGCCATGCGCACGCTCTGCATGGCTGCGGAGGACGGCGGCGCTCCTGGCGCTGCCGGCGCCGGCGCTGGCTGGCTCTTAGGCAAGCCGAACAGATCCCTTCCCGCCATTAGCCCTTGCTCGGACCTCACCTCCATGGCTAGCGGCAGCAGCAACCGATTCTTGCACGAGAAGACTCAACGCCGCGATTTTCACACGGCTAACTAAGCTCACGAGCGCTCAAGCGAGGTTAGGACTAGGGATTAGGAAGCTGCGAAAACCCATAAACCCATCGCCGGTCAAACACGAGATCTTTCTAGCGGCAAACCAGAGTTTTACAGCAGAAGAAATTACCTCCAAGAAACCGAAAAGGGGGGACGGTAAAATCTCACAGAGAAGAGAAAGAGCAAGCTCGAGCAAGAATTTGGTGAGCCGAGCACAGAAATGGCAGATCCCCTTCTCCCTCCGGATTCAAAGACGAAACGAACCACAGCAGATTTGGAGCCCAACAGTTGCAGCAAAAGGAAATATCTGGGGTGCAAACAGAAAAGAAATGATAATAAGAAGAAGAGGAAGAAGCACACTTGCACACTCCTCCGTCCTAAAATGGAGACATCACGAGCTCACTCCAGCGCTACAGACGGAGAAGATCACAAGAGAGGGACAGAAGAAACGAATTCACAGATTTTTGAGCTACTCCTACCCAGCTCCCATAATTTCCTGCCTACAGCCTCCAATATATCCCACTTTTTTCCCACCCTCGCCAGTTCACACGCGCTCTTTCTTTTTCCTAATTAACAAAAAAAGATTTGGCCTTTTTGTGTCAGGGATAGGAAAAACAGGCCGCTGGTAAGTAAAGCACGCCGAAATTGCCTCGGGGGAAATATATAATTGCTGCTGTAGCAGATAAGAAGGTGAGGAGGGGAGCAGAGTAGTAGATGGATCATGGATGGTTGCAGGTGTCTAACAGCTTTGCTCCCCCGAATATGTGGTATTTGCTCCCGGATCCTCCTCTCGGCTTTTGGCCTCACTTGCCTAGGCTACACCTCTGCTCTTTTCCACTGTGGCCACTTGGCCTGAACCACGGCGATTTTCCCAGCATGCTAGTACCAACTGGCACGCAGATAGAGCCCAAGAATAAGAGCACGTTTCTGTTTGACCAGATTGCCAGAATAGTTTTAGATTTTCTATGTTTTAGAATATTTAAAACCAGTATTTCTGTTTTTTTAGGTTGCCATTTTGGGGGCCACCGGCGGGTTAAAAGATCTTGACATGAGACCACTAGAATTATACCGAAATTTATGATTCCGTTTGCATTTCAAACGAATGGTCCTAAAACATGCGGGTTTGCTATATTTCAGGTGCCCGAAAATTTCCTTCGCGTCAGTTACCTTTCCCGGTTCATCCCAAGCTCGCTGGATAAGATGGGATCGCCGGAGAAGAGGCAGCCCCACTATCTTCTAGGGGGGAGGGGGGAGCAATTGCCCCATTATCTATCTTTAGGGGTGAGGTGCAAGGGATCGCCGTAATTCTTCACCGATGAGGCGGGGCTTAGAGGGATGGCCAGGGCGGCGGTCAGCAAGGGCGGTGGGGGGAGGTCAAGGGAAAGGCGGGGTGACGAGACTTCGATAGCTGCCGGCAGCGAGAGGCGGAGGCAGGTGGTTAGGGTTGGGTCCGAGAGGGCTGCAGGATCGGGGAAGAAGATGAACACTGACGGAAGGAAGAAGGAGATCTTGACGTTCATCCATGATCAGATGGCCCGGAGTAAAAGTGACTGATACAAGAGAAATTTTAGGCATTTTAGGGATAGACGGTTCCTAAAACATGCGTACAACTACACAAAACAAATGGATTAGTTGTGTCCATCCGGGGACAACCGATAAAATGGGTTTTTTTTTCACAAAATTATTAGAACGCAACTACTTGACGTCACACGCTTGCTAATCCGATTCTTGTGGTACAACGAGTAATCTTATTTGTTTGATCAGTATAATTGGATCTTGTTGGTATTTTTATGAGGATTAAGTCTCACTATATTCTGAAAGAGTTTTCCCATTGACTTGGGCCTCTCAGATTTTTGTTACGTGGTGCAATCAAACAAACTTCAATGTCGATTCAGTCTTATAGAGTTCGAGTGATAACAATATGGTTGTTGTTTTTCTTCTCCTTCATTTTTTGAGTGACTGATAGGAGCTCTACCTTTTCATTAAGGTGGAGAGAATTGGTTAGTTTATAAGGAAAGCTGGTGATGCAGCTTGAACCACGTTGGTATTTCCCCAAAGAGGAAGGGATGATGCAGCACAACGACGGTAGGTATTTCCCTCAGTGATGTGACCAAGGTTATTGAACCAGTAGGAGAATCACGCAACACTACGTAAACAATACCTGCACACAAAGAACAAATACTTGCAACCCGACGTATTAAAGGGGTTGCCAGTCCGTTTCGGGTAACGGTGCCAGAAATTGTCGAGTTGACGGGATAAAAATATGATAGATTAAATAAATAAATCGCGAATAAGTGCAAAACAAAATAAAGTGCAGCAAGATATTTTTGGGTTTTTGGATTAATAGATCTGAAAATAAAAGCGATTAAAAATAGATCTCAAAGGCAAATATAATAAAGAAGAGACCCGGGGGCCGTAGATTTCACTAGTGGCCTCCCTCGAGAAAAATAGCATACGGTGGGTAAACAAATTACTGTTGGGCAATTGATAGAACTTCAAATAATCATGACGATATCCAGGCAATGATCATTATATAGGCATCGCGTCCAAAATTAGTAGACTGACTCCTGCCTGCATCTACTACTATTACTCTACACATTAACCGCTATCCAACATGCATCTACTGTATTAAGTTCATGGAGAAACGGAGTAATGCAAGAAGAACGATGACATGATATAGACAAGATCTATTTATGTAGAAATATACCCCATTTTGTTATCCTTAATGGCAACGATACATACGTGTCGGTTCCCCTTCTGTCACTGGGATCAAGCACCGTAAGATCGAACCCATCACAAAGCACCTCTTCCCATGGCAAGAAAAATCGATCTAGTTGGCCTAACTAAACCAAAGATTCGAAGAAGAAATACGAGGCTATAAGTAATCATGCATATAAGAGATCAAAAGACTCAAATAACTTTCATGGATAAAAACATAGATCTGATCATAAACTCAAAGTTCATCGGATCTAAACAAACACACCGCAGAAAGAGTTACATCAAATAGATCTTCAAGGGACCATTGTATTGAGAATCAAAAGAGAGAGAGGAAGTCATCTAGCTACTAACTACGGACCCGTAGGTGAAAGGATCGAGAAGAGGTGTCTAGAGGGGGGGTGAATATACTTTAAGAAGAAAAGTTGCAGTTTTTAAGTTCTTTAAGTTGATGTGGAGTTTTGGCACAAGTTTAAACATTCACAATACATATCAAGCAAGCACGACAAGAGTATATGAGCAACGGAAAGTAAAACATGCAAGTTGCAAGAATGTAAAGGGATGGGATTGGAGTGTGCAAACGCAATTTGGAGACACGGAGATTTTTTATCCATGGTTCCGATAGGTGGTGCTATCGTACATCCATGTTGATGGAGACTTCAACCCACGAAGGGTAACGGTTGCGCGAGTCCACGGAGGGCTCCACCCACGAAGGGTCCACGAAGAAGCAACCTTGCCTATCCCACCATGGCCGTCACCCATGAAGGACTTGCCTCACTAGGGTAGATCTTCACGAAGTAGGCGATCTCCTTGCCCTTACAAACTCCTTGGTTCAACTCCACAATCTTGACGGAGGCTCCCAAGTGACACCTAGCCAATCTAGGAGACACCACTCTCCAAGAAGTAACAAATGGTGTGTTGATGATGAACTCCTTGCTCTTGTGCTTCAAATGATAGTCTCCCCAACACTCAACTCTCTCCCCGGCAACCTTAATTCCATTTTTTGTAATCTTCTTTTATAGACTAAACTAGTGATAAAACAATTAACTAAAAGATTCGATTGCAAGATCTAAAGATATACCTTCAAGCACTCACCTCCCCGGCAACGGCGCCAGAAAAGAGCTTAGTTGACGGGGTGTGAGTGCCGCTTACCTAGCCTCCCCGGCAACGGCGCCAGAAAAGAGCTTAGTTGACGGGGTGTGAGTGCCGCTTACCTAGCCTCCCCGGCAACGGCGCCAGAAAAGAGCTTGATGTCTACTACGCAACCTTCTTCTTGTAGACGTTGTTGGGCCTCCAAGTGCAGAGGTTTGTAGGACAGTAGCAAATTTCCCTCAAGTGGATGACCTAAGGTTTATCAATCCGTGGGAGGCGTAGGATGAAGATGGTCTCTCTCAAACAACCCTGCAACCAAATAACAAAGAGTCTCTTGTGTCCCCAACACACCCAATACAATGGTAAATTGTATAGGTGCACTAGTTCGGCGAAGAGATGGTGATACAAGTGCAATATGGATGGTAGATATAGGTTTTTGTAGTCTGAAAATATAAAAACAGCAAGGTAGCAAGTGGTAAAAGTGAGCGTAAACGGTATTGCAATGCTAGGAAACAAGGCCTAGGGTTCATAATTTCACTAGTGCAAGTTCTCTCAACAATAATAACATAATTGGATCATATAAATATCCCTCAACATGCAATAAAGAGTCACTCCAAAGTAACTAATAGCGGAGAACAAACGAAGAGATTATGGTAGGGTACGAAACCACCTCAAAGTTATTCGTTCGGATCGATCTATTCAAGAGTTCGTACTAGAATAACACCTTAAGACACAAATCAACCAAAACCCTAATGTCACCTAGATACTCCAATGTCACCTCAAGTATCCGTGGGTATGATTATACGATATGCATCACACAATCTCAGATTCATCTATTCCACCAACACAAAGAACTTCAAAGAGTGCCCCAAAGTTTCTACCGGAGAGTCAAGACGAAAACGTGTGCCAACCCCTATGCATAGGTTCATGGGCGGAACCCGCAAGTTGATCACCAAAACATACATCAAGTGAATCACGTGATATCCCATTGTCACCACAGATACGCACGGCAAGACATACATCAAGTGTTCGCAAATCATTAAAGACTCAATCCGATAAGATAACTTCAAAGGGGGAAACTCAATCCATTACAAGAGAGTAGAGGGGGAGAAACATCATAAGATCCAACTATAATAGCAAAGCTCGCGATACATCAAGATCATATCACCTCAAGAACACGAGAGAGAGGGAGATCAAACACATAGCTACTGGTACATACCCTCAGCCCCGAGGGTGAACTACTCCCTCCTCGTCATGGAGAGCGCCGGGATGATAAAGATGGCCACCGGTGAGGGTTCCCCCTCCGGCAGGGTGCCGGAATAGGGCCCCGATTGGTTTTTGGTGGCTACAGAGGCTTGCGGCGGCGGAACTCTTGATCTCCTCTGTTTTCCGATGTTTTTAGGGTATATGGGTATATATAGGCGAAAGAAGTCGGTAAGGGGAGCCACGAGGGGCCCACGAGGGTGGAGGGCGCGCCCAGGGGGTGGGCGCGCCCCCCTGCCTCGTGCCTTCCTCGTTGCTTCCCTTACGTAAACTCCAAGTCTTCTGGATTGCTTCCGTTCCAAAAATAACTCTCCCGAAGGTTTCATTCCGTTTGGACTCCGTTTGATATTCCTTTTCTGCGAAACACTGAAACAAGGGAAAAAACAGAAACTGGCACTGGGCTCTGGGTTAATAGGCTAGTCCCAAAAATAATATAAAAGTGCATAGTAAAGCCCATTAAACATCCAAGATGGATAATATAATAGCATGAATACTTCATAAATTATAGATACGTTGGAGACGTATCACCTTGCATGTATCCAAATGGAGTTCCTACTCCAAGTTTGAAGCATCAATGATGTTCAATTCTCCTCTCAAACGGCAAAAGACTTTCTCATCAAGCGGTTTGGTGAATATATCCGCCAATTGCTTATCGGTACGAACATGCTTAAGATCAATATCCCCTTTGGCAACGTGATCTCGAATGAAATGATGACGAACTTCAATATGCTTAGTTCGAGAATGTTGCACGGGATTGTGAGCAATTTTGATAGCACTTTCATTGTCACAAAGCAATGGAACATGTTTCACATGTACCCCATAATCTTTAAGAGTTTGGGTCATCCAAAGTAATTGAGCAGAACATGAACCAGCTGCTATGTATTCCGCTTCGGCGATGGATAAGGATACCGAGTTTTATTTCTTGGAGGACCAAGACACAAGAGATCTACCAAGAAATTGACACGTACCCGAAGTGGACTTTCTATCAACCTTGTCTCCGGCATAGTCCGAATCGGAGTAGCCGACAAGATCGAACGAAGACCTCTTAGGATACCAAATGCCAAAATTTGGTGTGTGTATTAAGTATCTCACTATCCTTTTCACAGCCTTAAGATGACACTCCTTAGGGGCCGCTTGATATCATGCACACATGCACACACTTAGGATAATATCGGGACGGGAGGCACAAAGATATAACAATGAACCAATCATGGAGCGGTAAACCTTTTGATCAACCGGTTCACCATCTTTGGTCAAATCAAGATGTCCACTCGTAGGCATGGGTGTAGTCATACCTTTGCATTCTTGCATATTGAACTTCTTGAATAAGTCCTTGGTGTACTTTGTTTGAGATACAAAGGTACATTCCTTGGTTTGCTTGATTTGCAAACCGAGAAAGAATTTGAGTTCACTCATCATAGACATCTCAAACTTCTCCGACATTAGCTTTCCAAACTTCTCACTAAAATGAGGGTTAGTTGAACCAAATATAATATCATCAACATAAATTTGGCACACAAATAGTTCTCCATTAACCCTTTTAGTAAAAAGAGTAGAATCTATTTTTCCAATTTCAAAGCCTTTTTTCAATGAGGAACTTGGTCAAGCATTTATACCATGCTCTAGGAGCTTGTTTAAGACCATAAAGAGCTTTGTGAAGTTTGTAAACATGATTAGGTTTCTTAGGATTGACAAAGCCGGGAGGTTGCTTAACATAAACTTCCTCCTCAATTTCACCATTTAGAAAAGCACTTTTAATGTCCATTTGGTACAAGGTGATATCACGGTGATTAGCATAAGCAAGTAAGATGCGAATGGACTCAAGTCTAGCAACGGGAGCATATGTCTCACCATAGTCCATACCTTCGACTTGAGTGTAGCCTTGGGCGACTAGACGTGCTTTGTTGCGAACTACTTGTCCATCTTCATCTTGCTTGTTGCGAAACACCCATTTGGTACTGATGATGTTGTGGTTGTTGTCGGGCTTCTCAACCAATGTCCACACTTGATTTCTCTCAAAGTTGTTTAGCTCTTCATGCATAGCGTTTATGCAATCCGGATCTTCCAATGCTTCTTCAACCTTCATAGGTTCAATGCTAGAGATGAATGAATAATGTTCACAAAAGTTAGCCAAACGAGTTTTAGAGCGAGTGATTCTCCCGGTTTGGATATCATTGTAGATTTGCTCGACGGGATGGTCTTTGGCGATTCTTGCTCGAACTCGTGGGAGCTTTGGCTTGGCTCGGGGTGGAACATCTTCTTCATCTTGTTCTTCTTCTTGGCCTTCTTCATTGTTGACGTTGTCATTCTCTTGTCGTGGTGGAGAAGGAGGTTGTTGATGTTCATCTTGGTGTACTTCCTCGTTTTCTTCATCTTGGTGTGTCCCACTTGTGGATGCTTCCGTATCTTCTCTTGGTTCACCTTGTTGTGAGGTGGAAGCTTCCACTTGGACGGACCAGGTATTCTCCTTCACCTCTGTTGGACGAATCTTGCCGATAGACAAGTCTTGGATTGCTTCCGAAGGGTCTTTGTCTCCTACATCAATTGGCAATTGCTCTACTTGTGAGCCGTTAGATTCATCAAACTTCACATCTACCGTCTCTTCAACCTTTCGGGTGAAATTGTTGTAGACACGGTAAGTGTGAGAGTTTGACCCATAGCCAAGTAGGAAACCTTCATGAGATTTAGGAGCAAATTTAGAACGACGATGCTTATCAAGAATATAGCACTTTGAGCCAAATACTCGAAAGTATCCAACTTGGGGTTTGTTACCGGTGAGGAGCTCGTATGCCGTCTTGTCGAGTAGCTTGTGAAGATACAAGCGATTTGTTGCATGACAAGCTGTCTCAACCGCTTCCGCCCAAAAGTGTTTTGGAGTCTTGTACTCATCAAGCATCGTTCTTGCCATCTCAATAAGAGTCCGGTTCTTTCTCTCAACAACTCCATTTTGTTGAGGCGTGTACGTAGCCGAGAACTCGTGTGAAATACCTTCTTTGTCAAGAAAGGTATCCACATTTGCGTTCTTGAACTCCGTTCCGTTGTCGCTTCGAACCTTCTTGATCTTCATGTCAAATTGATTTTGGGCCTTCCTAGTGAAGTTTTTGAAGATCTTTTGGACCTGCGATTTGTCATCAAGAAAGAACACCCACATAAATCTTGAATAATCATCAACTATGACTAGACCAAATGAGTTACCACCGAGACTCTTGTAGGCATTGGGACCAAAGAGATCCATGTGAAGTAGCTCGAGTGGTCTCCTCATGGTCATGATGTTCTTCACGCGATGACTCCCTCCAACTTGTTTTCCTGCTTGACAAGCACTATAAAGTCTATCCTTGTCAAATATAACATCTTTTACTCCAAGGATATGATCACCTTTAATAAGCTTATCAAGATTTCGCATGCCCACATGACCTAGCCTTCTATGCCACAACCAGCCTTTAGAAGATTTAGCAATTAAGCAAGTTCTAGGTTGAGTCTTTTTAGTGAAATCAACAATGTAAAGATCACCTCTACGTATACCAGTAAAGACCATTTTATGATTGTCTCTACGAAACACTTGGCAATCTACTTCAGTAAATAGGACATTGAAACCGAAATCAGCAAGTCTAGATACTGAAAGTAAATTATAGCCAAGAGATTCAACGAGCATGACATTTTGTATGGAGCTATCATGTGAGATGGCCACCTTATCGAGGCCAACCACCTTACCATTTGAGTTATCACCAAAGGTGACATACTTTCGAGGGCCGTCGTTTTCAGCAAGCTCACGGAACATATATTTGTCTCCGGTCATATGATCAGTACATCCACTATCAAGGACCCATTCCTTTCCTCCAGCCATGTAGCCGCGAAGATTGGCCATAAGACCAAAGTGTCTCATTGCATCATCAAGATCATAGTCACTATCATCATCCTCATCATAGTATCCATGTTCAACATCATCTTGTGACTGATCAACTCCTAGAGAGGGTAATTCATTAGATAAATGATCATTCCTATGGTTATCTTTATGAATTCTAATAGCTTCGGAAATGATGTTGCTAATGATTCCAACTTCTCCTTTGGCACGCATGAGATTGGTAAGCTCAAATAGACAATCACCAAAGCTAGGATCACTAGAATTCATCTTACTCAAGGCAATAGACTTATGAAGAATTTCATCTAAATTTTTCAAGGAATAATTTGGAAATCGTTCCTCAAGAAATCTCCACATAGTATAGGCACAATCAAGAGTAGGTAGACTAGCAATCAAATTTTTGGGCAATCCTCTAATGATAAGATTGATAGTTCTAAGATTGCGAATCATGTCAAGATCCTCTTCGGGTGTAGGATGCAAAGGATCAATAAGAGGTGCACAAGAGCTAGTAATGTACTTGTTCAAGTGATATTCATTTAAATCTCAAGCATTTCATTTTTTCACTCATGAAAACATTCTCCATCAAGAATAGGTACTCTACGTCTAAGACTCCCCAACGTAGACTCATCCATCTTCCTCCAATGGTGTTTAAACCAAAGCAATGGAGACCAATGCTCTGATACCAATTGAAAGGATCGAGAAGAGGTGTCTAGAGGGGGGGGGGGGTGAATAGACTTTAAGAATAAAAGTTACAGTTTTTAAGTTATTTAAGTTGATGTGGAGTTTTGGCACAAGTTTAAACATTCACAATACATATCAAGCAAGCATGACAAGAGTATATGAGCAGCGGAAAGTAAAGCATGCAAGTTGCAAGAATGTAAAGGGATGGGATTGGAGTGTGCAAACGCAATTTGGAGACACGGAGATTTTTTATCCGTGGTTTCGATAGGTGGTGCTATCGTACATCCACGTTGATGGAGACTTCAACCCACGAAGGGTAACGGTTGCGCGAGTCCACGAAGGGCTCCACCCATGAAGGGTCCACGAAGAAGCAACCTTGTCTATCCCACCATGGCCGTCGCCCACGAAGGACTTGCCTCACTAGGGTAGATCTTCACGAAGTAGGCGATCTCCTTGCCCTTACAAACTCCTTGGTTCAACTCCACAATCTTGACGAAGCCTCCCAAGTGACACCTAGCCAATCTAGGAGACACCACTCTCCAAGAAGTAACAAATGGTGTGTTGATGATGAACTCCTTGCTCTTGTGCTTCAAATGATAGTCTTCCCAACACTCAACTCTCTCTCACAGGATTTGGATTTGGTGGAAAGATGATTTGAGTGGAAAGCAACTTGGGGAAGGCTAGAGATCAAGATTTATGTGGTTGGAATGGGATATCTTGACCTCAACACAAGTGTAGGTGGTTCTCTCTCAGAAAATATGTGTTGGAAGTGTAGGCATGTTCTGATGGCTCTCTCCACGAATGAAGAGTGGGTGGAGGGGTATATATAGCCTCCACACAAACTCTAACTGTTACACACAATTCACCAAACTCGGTGAGACCGATTCAGAGAACTCTGTCAGACCGATTTGGTTCATAATGTGACCGTTAGGCATTTCGGTGGGACCGAATGGATCAACTCGGTGGGACCGATGTGCTAGGGTTAGGGTAAATCCTCATCTCGGTTTGACCGATTACTCAAACTCGGTGGGACCGATTTGGGTAATAAGCGAAACAGAGAGTTGGCCAAGCAAACTCGGTGGGGCCGATTGCATATCTCGGTGGGACCGAAATTATTGCAATAGGCAACAGAGAGTTTGCAAGCCCATCTCGGTGAGGCCGAATTGATTAGGGTTTCTAGCAGTGGCTATGTCAATTGAACTCGGTGGCGCCGGATAGAAAGTTTCGGTAGGTCCGAGTTTGGCTTTTGGTTTAGGACATATGTGGATGTGAGAAAGTGGTTGAGGGCTTTGGAGCATATCACTAAGCACTTTGAGCAAGCAAGCCATTAAGCAACACCTCATCCCCTCTTAATAGTATTGGCTTTCCTATGGACTCAATGTGATCTTGGATCACTAAAATAGAAAATGTAGAGTCCTGAGCTTTGAGCTTGAGCCAATCCTTTGTCCTCACCAACTTGAAGAGGTTCCACATCCTATAGTCCATGCCACTCCATTGTTGAACATATCTGAAACATACTAGGTAGAAGCATTAGTCCAACAAGAGATATGTTGTCATTAATTACCAAAATCACCCAGGGAGCACTTGTTTTGACATGAAGTTTTCAATACTCAAGAATATCAAGCAACCTTGTCTTTCAAAGTATCAACACTAAAGCAAGTTATCCCTAGCCCATTATGCTCAATCGTTGATCCATTCATGAAACACACTCGCATATTAGCTACACCCAATGCTCAAGTACGATCATAGTGTCCCTTAGTTGGTGCTTTATAAGAGAAGATGGAGACTCAAATAAAAATAAAAATTGCATAAAGTAAATAGAAAGGCCCTTCGCGGAGGGAAGTTGGGATTTGTAGAGGTGCCAGAGCTCAAAGCGAAAAAAGATAGAGATAAAACATTTTGGGTGGCATGCTTTTCCTGTCAACTGATACGTCTCCAACATATCTATAATTTTTGATGTATTCATGCCATGTTTATAATATTTATACATGATTTTGGTATGATTTGGTTAGAACTAACCCGGACTGACGCTGTTTTCAGCAGAACTACCGTAGTGTTGTTTTTGTGCAGAAATAAAAGTTCTCGGAATGCGCTGAAAATCAACGGAAATTTTTTCTAGAAAATATAAAAAATAATGGAACGAAGAGTTGCCGCATGGGAGTCCCATGGGCCCCACGAGGGTGGAGGGCGCGCCCACCTGCCTCGTGGACTCCCTGTGGGGCCCCCTGACTTGTTCCCCACGCCAATTTCTCCTATAAATCCCCAAACTTCCAGAACATAACCTAGATCGGGAGGTCCGCCTCCGCAAGCCTCTGTAGCCACCAAAACCAATCGGGACCCTGTTTCGGCACCCTGCCGGAGGGGGGATCCCTCACCGGTGGCCATCTTCATCATCCCGGCGCTCTCCATGACGAGGAGGGAGTAGTTCACCCTCGGGGCTGAGGGTATGTACCAGTAGCTATGTGTTTGATCTCTCTCTCTCTCGTGTTCTTGATTTGGCACGATCTTGATGTATCGCGAGCTTTGCTATTATAGTTGGATCTTATGATGTTTCTCCCCTCTACTCTCTTGTAATGGATTGAGGTTTCCCTTTGAAGTTATCTTATCGGATTGAATCTTTAAGGATTTGAGAACACTTGATGTATGTCTTGCATGTCCTTATCTGTGGTGACAATGGGATATTCACGTGATCTACTTGATGTATGTTTTGGTGATCAACTTGCGGGTTCAGTGACCTTGTGAACTTATGCATAGGGGTTGGCACACGTTTTCGTCCTGACTCTCCGGTAGAAACTTTGGGGCACTCTTTGAAGTTCTTTGTGTTGGTTGAATAGATGAATCTGAGATTGTGTGATGCATATCATATAACCATACCCACGGATACTTGAGGTGACATTGGAGTATCTAGGTGACATTAGGGTTTTGGTTGATTTGTGTCTTAAGGTGTTATTCTAGTACGAACTCTAGGATAGATCGAACGGAAAGAATAGCTTCGTGTTATTTTACTACGGACTCTTGAATAGATCGATCAAAAAGAATAACTTTGAGGTGGTTTCGTACCCTACAATAATCTCTTCATTTGTTCTCCGCTATTAGTGACTTTGGAGTGACTCTTTGTTGCATGTTGAGGGATAGTTATATGATCCAATTATGTTATTATTGTTGAGAGAACTTGCACTAGTGAAAGTATGAACCTTAGGCCTTGTTTCAACGCATTGCAATACCGTTTCGCTCACTTTTATCATTAGTTACATTGCTGTTTTTATATTTTCAGATTACAAAAACCTATATCTACCATCCATATTGCACTTGTATCACCATCTCTTCGCCGAACTAGTGCACCTATACAATTTACCATTGTATTGGGTGTGTTGGGGACACAAGAGACTCTTTGTTATTTGGTTGCAGGGTTGCTTGAGAGAGACCATCTTCATCCTACGCCTCCCACGGATTGATAAACCTTAGGCCATCCACTTGAGGGAAATTTGCTACCACTACTGCAGGATGGTCCAAACGCGACACTACGATTAGAGACCCTTCGACGAAACTGTGTGCGATGCCATAATCACAAACGGTGGTGTAAAAAACCCGTCAAAAAAGGTGCAAAACGTTTGCGATGACAGATGCATCAAACACGGTTCAGAATTTAGTTGTGTGTGCGATGCAGGGCATACGGTTCAGCTCAATGAACTGTTTGTGATGAGGAGGCACAAAAGAAACGAGTATCTAGTGGAAGGCATGTGCGATATACAACATACGGTTCATTGGGATGAACTGTGTGTGATTAGGCAACACAATGAAAATGGTTCAACTGAACAAGATGTGTGTGATACGCGGCAAACAGGTCTGTAATCTGAAATGTGTGCGAAGACCAATAATAACACAGACAATTGCTGCTAATAAGCCGTGTGAATTGCTCTGTCTACAGTAGAATAACATATATATATATATATAAACTAAAATAAACATCCAATTACATAAGTGACTATACAGATCATTCGCACACACCTCAATAAACAATTGCATGCATTCTAAAGTAGGAGAAACGATCGTCTAGTCATCTACTTCTTGTGACGCTCCCACCACTGCTATGTGGCTCGATCCCTCGTCTGGGTCAGGAAGAAGACAGTTCCTCATGTCAACGATCCGCCTGTACATCTCGTAGCTTGTGTATGCGTCCATGGCCGCGTACTTGACATGTTGTTCATCCAGTCTCTTATGCCACACACTGTGCTAGGTGTTCTTGTCCTTATTGCTCTCTTGCTTTATCTTCGCATCGTAGGGGTCGATGATGGCCGAGGCGAGGTCAACCAGGGAGTTCAGTTTGCTTTTGTCGATGCCCCAGACCTTGTAGTGGTGCTGGATGTTGACAAGATTCGGGCATTTCAAGTCCGAAACCTTGAGCGCTTTTAGATCGTTGGTGGTGTCCACCATAGCGAAACTGTAGTCGGAGCTCTTGATAAACCTGGAGAAACGCTCGCAAGGCCTTGTGGCAAGGTGGAAGTGGTAGACGAAGACGTCATGTCGCACGCACAACTGGGCGACGACAACCTTCTGATCATGCCCGACACGACCGATGGTGTACTCGAGGTCGAAGCCGACCACTCGGTACTTGTCCTCGGCAAGGAACTGCTCCATAGTTTGGATGGAGCTCTCCACCGAGACCAGATCGTTCGTGTACACCACCGAGAGGGCCTTCCCCCTCACGTGGGTGTCCACTACGTGATGCGTGGTGAACTACCCGCCATTGTCGTCGTCGGCCGCTGGGAGCGCCATTGGAGCCATGGGGAGCGCCATTGGAACCGCCGGATGTCCTCTCTGTATGTGTCCTCATCGGTGTGCTTATTGTGACGTGTGAGACGAGAGATGAAGGTAAATGGCCGCAGGAATAAAAGGGGGCCGGGCGGCGTGGATTCTCGGCGCGTCTGCATGGCAGTTTTTGTAGCGGGTAACTGCATCGTCGCGCCGTGCCCGGCGCAACCGCTTGCACACGAACGTGCGTGATCGTGCGCCGGCCCAAAACACTGGCAGCGCGTGTGGAGGGACGAGGGCAGAGCACCCGGAGGGACGCGAGAGCAGAGCGCGCGCAGTGGGACGCGAGCAGAGCGCGCCGCGGCCGCCTGAACCGCAAGCAATCACACGCATGGAGCAGTTGAACACACAACAAATGGTCGCCTACAAGTCAGCCGACAGTTGCCTCGCTGCGTAGAGAGCGGCCATGTGGTACCACCTCCGTCTAGTCTATAGTCTCCTTTATATTCCGTGCCATATTTTGCCCTCAAATTTAACCAACAAAATGTTAATGCATGTTTTAAAAATTATATAATTGGAAACTATGTTCAAATACAAATCCAACTATATAATCTTTGGCGACATACATTCGTATTTTATTAGTTAAATCATACTTATAAACCGGGACGGTGGTATAGTAGGTAATTAAATCGCAAATGTTTTTTTATTAACCGTATGTGTACCTGGCCTTTCGTCCTCCTCTTGCACGTCTTGTCACCCCGCTGCTGCAAACGGCTTACAGCGCAAGCTTGCGCAGCGCGCGGGGGCGTTCTTTTTGCCAAACGATGGCGCCAATGAATCGTCGGTGAGCTCGTTCCCGCGCAAGCTTCCCGCCCGACTCGGTGAAATCCCCCAAAATCCCTATGCTTACCAGCCTGCTATAAAAACCCTCACGGCCGACGAGTCCTGCGTCGCATTTTCCCCTCCATCCCTGTAGCTTATCTTGTCTGCTTCTCCCACATTCGCCAATGGCACCGGTCCATCATCGTCGCTCAGCCACTCCGCCATCATCAGAGGACAGCTCCAGCTGGGAGGCTACACTGCGGCGGCGGCGCAGTCCCCGACATAGTGTAGTGCGTGTGGCGTCCCTGTTGGGTGTGCGCAGAACACCCACCGCACGCTCCGCAACCGGTGCCCGTCGGCAGCTGTTGCCGGCCGCCGTTGCTGCCACACCACCGTCGATAGCCAGGGCCATCGCCCGCTCCGCCGCCGCAGCCCGAAGTCGGGAGATGACCGTCGTGGCCGCCACCCCACTGCCGGCCACTGTGGCCATCACCCGCTCTGCCACCGCAGCCCGAAGGCGGGAGGTGGTGGTCGTGGCCGCTACCCCGTCGTCGGCCACCGTGGCCGCCAGCCCAACGTCGACCGCCGGGGTCATCACCCGCTCCGCCACCGCCGCCCGAAGGCGGGAGGCGGAGGTGGATGCCCGCACGTGCGACAGCGACCTTGCGCGCTACACCGAGTTCCTACGGGAGGAGGAGCAACGCCTCGTCGAGCATGCAAAGAGCCTTACCGCCGCAGTGACAGCGGCACACGCCACCTCAGAGGTGAGGAATCAGGAGATCTACAAGGAGAACCACCGCTTCGAGAGGGGTCCTCTCGAGCGGCAGAGGGCGTTCGAGGCGAGCGTCGCTGAAGCTGCATTAGTGGCAGGCACCGCATTGCGGTTGCCCAGCTCGTCGGTAGGCTCCTCCGCCTCTTATTGAGCACGCTCGGCAGAGGAGAGGCAGCCGGAAGTAGTACAAAGCCCCTCCGCAGTAGTAGTAGTATTTAGGGGCTATTTTGTTCATTTCATCTGACTATAGATGTGGTGGAACTGTACAACGTACTTAAAATTAGCTAGTATATATAGTTGAACTAGCTATTTTAGTACGTGGTTGGCAACAATTGGGGAAAAGTTTGGTCGGTTCAGCTGTCGAGTTGAACTGTTTGTATACATTAAGAACGACTGCTTAATCTATGAATGAAATCTATGCTTCATTACTGAATTTAGTTGCAAAAATTAGATACTGCTAGTGATTTTTAGCTTCATATTTTGACAAATCGCAGTGTTACAAGGATTGACAAATCTTACCAAATTGTTTGTACGTGGTTCCACACGGGTCATCCAAAACAACCGTTTGCGTTGAAGGGATGCACAAATACTGCGCTGCTCTCACTTTGCATACGGGTGTTCTATCTAAAACGTTTGCGATCAAGAGCTGCAGAAATCCTGCTCGGCACATTTTCTCTTGGCTTCCTGGGGAAGCTGTCGGTTTGCATACGGGTGTTCTAACTAAAACGTTTGCGATAAGTGTTTTATATTTAAAAAGCAAATTAAACGGCGGATTGGGCGCCATTAATGGAGATGATGCGAGCAAGGCGGGTGGCCATGGAAGTCAAAGGGCTCGCTTCCCAGTGAGCCTGCATAGCGTACAGTTCGCACGCTTCCCGGTGAGCCTGCGCACTCACCGATAGCTTGCACGCCTCTCGGTAAGCCTGCACACCGGACGGCGCTCGCACGCCTCCTGTTCAGTCAAGGTCAAACAGCTATCCGCACGGCACCTCCTACAGCCATTAAAACCAAGACACGTGGCGTCACGTGAATGGTTAACAGAATTTTGGATTTACTAGAATTTAAAAACCAGGCATCTCAATGTTTTGCCGGCAATCAACGGTGCCCCGGTGTTTGAAATTGATTCCCATTTCTTGCATGGGACCTAAGCATGCACCCTGATACTTCTCCGTCGTATCTATAATTTTTGATTGTTCCATGCCAATATTCTACAACTTTCATATACTTTTGGCAACTTTTTATACTATTTTTGGGACTAACATATTGATCCAGTGCCCAGTGCCAGTTCCTGTTTGTTGCATGTTTTATGTTTCGTAGAAACCCCATATCAAACGGAGTGCAAACGGGATAAAAACGGACGGAGAATATTTTTTGGAATATTTGTGATTTTTGGGAAGAAGAATCAACATGAGACGGTGCCCGAGGGGGCCACGAGGCAGGGGGGCGCCCCTGACCCTCGTGGGCACCCCGTAAGGCAGTTACTGCTCTTCTTTGGCCGCAAGAAAGAGAGACAGATCCAATCTCGGAGGGGCTCTCGCCCCTCCCATGCCATGGAAGCCAAGGACCAGAGGGGAAACCCTTCTCCCATCTAGGGAGAAGGTCAAGGAAGAAGAAGAAGGGGGGCCCTCTCCCCCTCTCTTCCGGTGGCGCCGGAATGCCGCCGGGGCCATCATCATCACCGCAATCCACACCAACACCTCTGTCATCTTCACCAACATCTCCATCACCTTCCCCCCTCTATCTACAGCGGCCCACTCTCCCACAACCCGCTGTACCCTCTACTTGAACATGGTGCTTTATGATTCATATTATTATCCAATGATGTGTTGCCATCCTATGATGTCTGAGTAGATTTTCGTTGTCCTATCGGTAATTGATGAATTGCTATGATTGGTTTAATTTGCTTGTGGCTATGTTGCTGTCCTTTGGTGCCCATCATATGAGCGCGCGCGTGGATCACACCATAGGTTAGTTGTATGTTGATAGGACTATGTATTGGAGGGCAAGAGTGACAAAAGCTTCAACCTAGCATAGAAATTGATGCATACAGGATTGAAGGGGGAGCAATATATCTTAATGCTATGGTTGGGTTTTACCTTAATGAACGTAAGTAGTTGCGGATGCTTGCTAATAGTTCCAATCATAAGTGCATAGAATTCCAAGTCAGGGATGACATGCTAGCAGTGGCCTCTCCCACATAAAACTTGCTATCAGTCTAGTAAAGTAGTCAATTGCTTAGGGACAATTTCGCAACTCCTACCACCACTTTTCCACACTCGCTATACTAACTTTATTGCTTCTTTACCTAAACAGCCCCTAGTTTTTATTTACTTGCTCTTTATTATCTTGCAAACCTATCCCACAACACCTACAAAGTACTTCTAGTTTCATACTTGTTCTATGTAATGCGAACGTCAAGCATGCGTAGAGTTGTATCGGTGGTCGATAGAACTTGAGGGAATATTTGTTCTACCTTTAGCTCCTCGTTGGGTTCGACACTCTTACTTATCGAAAGAGGCTACAATTGACCCCCTATACTTGTGGGTTATCAAGACCTTTTTCTGGCGCCGTTGCCGGGGAGTCATAGCATGGGCTGAATATTCTCCTGTGTGCTTGTTTGCTTTATCACTAAGTAATTTTTATTTGCTATTCTAAGTTGTTTTCTATCTTTAGTTATGGGTAGGAAATGCGAAATACCAAAAAAATTAGTTGTACCTGCTACACCAATGGTTGAAGAACCACTCAAAATCTATCACACTCCTGAAGCTTTTTACCTGGATCATCTTCGATCCCTTTGTGCTCGTGCTGAAACCCCAACTAGCTTAGTTGAGGGCAAATCTTTAGATGAGCATGCTTGTTATGTGCGACACCGCTTATCTTAAAAAGGGAAACTTTTATTGGATCAAATTCATCGTTTGCAATGCTATGCTTGGAATTTAGGTGAAATTTATTATGTGACTTGTTGTTCTGAAAACCCTAAGAAACACCTTCCCTACCAATGTGAGTTTAGTGATAATGGAATCGTATCTTCGTATGCTAAAGGTGTTTATAATTACTATGATGTTCAACAAATTGAAGAATTTGTTGCTTTTAAAGTTGCTTATGAAATTGCTTCGTTGATTGAAAAGTATGATGCTACTCTTTACAAATCTGAAATTTTTTCCATACTTGAATATTGTTATGATAATTATGCTTCTAATGCCTATGTTAAACCATATATTGAGGACTCCTCCGCTGTCCAAGAAGAGACTAATATTTTGCAGGAGTCTATGGAAGAAGAAATTGATGAAACTGTGAGCTCATTGGTTGAAAAAGACGAGGAGGAAAGCAAAGAACAAAAGAAGGAAGAGCGGATTGATCACCCGTGCCCACCTTCTAATGAGAGTAACTCTTTATCCCATACATTGTTTAATTTCCCTTCGTGCTTACCGAAGGATGATTGCTATGATGATTGTTATGATCTCGTTGATTCTCTTGAAATATCCCTTTTTGATGATGCTTGCTATGCTTGTGGCCAAGATGCCAATATGAATTATGCTTATGGAGATGAACTTGCAATAGTTCCTTATGTTAAACATGAAATTGTTGCTATTGCACCAACGCATGATAGTCCTATTATCTTTTTGAATTCTCCCGACTACACTATATCGAAGAAGTTTGCCCTTATTAAGGATTATGTTGATGGGTTGTCTTTTACTTCTACACATGATGATTTTGATAGATATAATATGCATGTGCTTTCTGCTCCTACTTGCAATTATTATGAGAGAGGAACTATATCTCCACCTCTCTATGTTTCCAACATGATAAAATTGCAAGAAACTGCTTATGCTATGTATTGACCTTTACTTTGTGTGCATGAATTGTTCTTTTATGACATGCCGATGCATAGGAAGAGAGTTCGACTTTGTCATTACATGATATATGTTACTTTGTGCTCACTACTAAATCACAAATCTTTGTTAATTAAAATTGGCTTTGATATACCGTGGGATCCGGGTGGATCCATTACTTGAGCACTATATGCCTAGCTTAATGGCTTTAAAGAAAGCGCTGCCAGGGAGACAACCAGGAAGTTTTAGAGAGTCATTTATTTCTGTTGAGTGCTTTTATATAGTTTAAAAACAAAAAAAATAAAATAAAGAGGGGAACCCAAAACTTTTCAAAAAGGAAAGTGAAAGTGAGAAAGACAAGCATTGTTGAAGTGGGGGAGATCCTTGAACTTTGTTCATGCTCACGGAAACTTTGTGAATCTTGATTACAGAAACTTTTCAACAAAAAAAATTATCCCCTTGTATAATTCCATTGTATTATAAAAATAATGTGCCAAGGTTTGCCTTTAGGATGTTTACAATGCTTGTTGGTTTGTACGGTGCAGGACAGAAACTTTAGCTGTAGTGCGCGATTTTACATTTTTTAGTGGAACGTCAAATGGTTCTGAAACTTTTTGCACTGTCTTTATATAATTTTTTTCCTAATTTTGGTAGAATTGTTGGAGTACCATAGTGTCGGGTGGTTGGTGCGACATATGCCAAGGGATGGCTTATCATTGTGGGAGCCAATAAAACGTCGCTGGTGCCCGGAAACGGGATGAGGCGAAGACATGCACGCCGGCGAATCTTACCCAGGTTCGGGGCTCTCCGAGGAGATAACACCCCTAGTCCTGCTCTGTGGGGTCTCCGCATGATCACTAGATCGATAAGGGGTAGCTACAATCGCTCCTAGAGCTGTTGAGATCAAGGGAGAAGAAGAACAAGGCTAGCTCTTGCTTCTCTCTATCTATGGTGTGCTATGCGTGGGTGTTAACCTAGAAGCCAACTATGCTTAGTGGCCAACTATGCTTGGAGGCGAACCCTTTGCATGGGTGCTCCGGGGGGTTTATATAGGCCTACCCCCCGGGGGTACAATGGTAATCCGACTGGGATCTGGTCCCAGCCGTCAGTGTCTACGCTCGCCGGCTTCTCCGCCGGCTGCTGGGTCCCGCCGGCTGCTGGGTCCCGCCAGCTGCCGGCTCCCTGGCCGATAGACCGGTCCCACCGCCTAGGGTTTTGTCGGCGGCTGCTTACTGTAGCCGCGCCTCTGATGATGAGGGCTTTGTCGAGGTGAGCGTGGCTACAGTGGGCCGCCTCAGGGGCTATCACTGTAGCCTCACCTCGTCTTGTCTCCTTAATGGGGCTCCTGCTTCGAGGAAGGGAATAGCCGGCTTCTGGAGGCCGGCTATACTCTTGGCCGACTAGGAAAAGCCGGGCCGCCTTCACGCCTCTCTCTGGCTGAAGGGGCCCGCAGTCCTTGGGCCGTACAGGAGTGGGTCGTGGATGACGTCGAGGCCAGCGTGGCTACAGTTCCGAGCCGCACGGGGGACGTCCCTCCCGTACGGCCTCCTGTAGCCATGCCTGCCTCGGGCTTCGGGGGTCGTGGGCCGCACTGTGACCACACCCTGTCACGTCGCCGTTATGTAGGAGTGGTTGTGGTCTTGGCCGGTTTCTAGGAGTCGGCGTCCTTCTTGGCCAGCTTCTTGGAGTCGGCCACCCCCCAGTCGTCCTAGGGAGGAGTCGGTGAGGCTGGGTCGCCTTCCGGGAGTCGGCTTTAGTGGTAGTCGGCCGGGGAAGGTGGCCCAAATGCCTGGAGTGCTTGAAGGCCCAAAGGCCTGATAAATTTTCTGAAGAGCCAAGGGTAGTCGGCTAGGGCTAATCGTGGTCATTCCCTCCGACAGTAGTCCCCGAAGCTGATTGGGCTTCGAGGTGGAGTGGGGTTCAAGAAGCTCGATCAGCTTCCTATCGTGACGAGCCGGCAGCTGGGAGCCGGCCCTGGTCAGGCGCGCCGCCTTAGTCGAATTCTTCTGGAGTCGGGGGGCGGGAACCCGCAGGTATGTGCACCGGGCCGCGGGCCGGCCTCGGGCCGTTGGCGTGCCACGTGACCGGAAAGCCTGCCAGCCCACGCGCGTGACGGGACGTCGCTGCAGGGAGGGGGCCCGCCACGTCCGCGCCCCGGCCCAGGCGCGGATCCTTTGTATCCCGAAACCGCCCGCACGTTCCGTGCGGCAGTTTCGGCTCGCACTTATGCGTAATAAACACGAGACGTGGGGAGATTGGGCGCAGTTAATCCCACGTCTCCCCCCACGTCCGGCCTCTTCGGCCGCGAGAGGCTATAAGTAGGGGGAGGTGGAGGGCGGCAGGCCCTCGCACGCTCCTCCTACTTCCACCGTCTTCTTGCCTTGCTCGTTCTCGCGACAGCGCCTCGCCGCCGCGCTCTTCCTCCGCACGCTCCTCCGCCGCCGTGCTAGCTTCCGCTATGCCTCCCCACGTAGAGCAGCTTGGCGGGGATTGGGACGGCTCCATCGTCCATAACGACCACATCGACTTCCTCCGCGACACCCGGCGTCTGCCCAGTGCGGACAAAGTGGAGGTCCGCCTCGCGCTGGAGAAGGAAATCAGGCCGGCGCCGCGGGAGGGCGAGCGGGTGGTCTTCCGCTCGCACTTCCTGCGCGGCTTCGGCCTGCCGGTGAGCGCCTTCTTCCGCTCCTGGCTGGAATTCTATCAGCTCCAGCCGCACCACCTCACCCCCAACGCGGTGGTGCTGCTGTCGGCCTTCGTCACCCTGTGCGAGGGCTATCTTGGCGTCCTCCCCACCCTCGAGCTCTGGGGGGAGTTCTTCCAGTCGAAGCTGGGCACGCGCAGTAAAGGCGTGCCGGCTCATACTGGCGCCTTCATCGCGTTGTGGAGATCGGGCGCCGACAACCCCTTCCCCGTCATCACGCTGATCCAATCGGTGAAGAAGTGGCAGAAGTCGTACTTCTACGTGCGGAACATCGCTCCACGGGGCGACTACATCAACCTGCCGGCTTACGTAGCCGGCCCACCGGCGGGGAGGCTGCCCCAGTGGTCCTTCCGGGCGGTGACGCTATCGCAGGGAGGAAACGCCGCCATCGCCCGCCTGCGGGTGATGGTCCAGTCGGAGGGCCTGACGGGGCCCGACCTCCTGGCCGTGTTCGTCACGCGCCGGGTCCTTCCGCTCCAGAGCCGGCCTCATCTGATCTGTCAGATGAGTGGCCAGCTCGATCCGAGCCGGATGTGCACCAAGGAGATGCCGCAGCCCGACGCCGCCGACATGGTGAATTACCTCGCCAACTGCCAACTTTCCGAAGACTGGCAATTCGGCAAGGAGCCATACAGCCGTGCCAATCCTCCGCCTACGGTACACTCCCCTCGTCTCTTTTTCTCTCTTTCTCTCAGCTTTGTCGCCGAGTTCCTCTGGGCCAACACTAACTCAGTCGGCTTGCTCTTTTGACAGAGTCCTCTGCTCCGGCCGGCCGGCGGGGCAGACGTGGAGCGCCGTTTCGTCCCCGACCGGACCGAACACGACCAGGAGGACCCCGACCTGGGGGCGGTCCATATGGAGGATGCTGCCGAGCCGGCCGGCTGCCAAGCCGGCGGCGAAGCAGGCGGCTCCGGGTTCACCGCTACCTTTGATGACTGGCCGGACGAGGATGAAGCCGAAGCCGTCCCGCTTCGCCAGCCGGCATCCGGACGTGGCGCGGGCTCCTCCGGCGCGCAGCTTGCTCGGGGTAGAGGCCAGAAACGTCGCGCCACCCAGGGCATGTTCGGTAGCCGGACGAAGAAGCCCAGGGGTGGGGCGGCGGCCACCAGGCGGGAAGAGGCGGCCGCGAAGGCGGCTCGCTTCCGCAAAGTGGTGAAGCAGCCGCAGACTGTGTCGGCGTAAGTTCTCTCTTTCTATGTACTGTCCTTCTTTCTTTCCTTTGGTGGTTCTTGAATCTTCGTCTTCTTTTTCAATGTTCAGAGCTCCGCTGTCACTTGAGCGGGCGGCTGCCGGCTCCGTCGTTGAGTCGCCAGGGGGCTCTGGGAGCACCACCCGCCGCGTAGATCCCCGCGCCGCCCTCCTGGAGGCGACGGAAAGGAACGCGCGGGAGGTGCGGGAGGAGCAGGAAGCGCGGGAGGCGGAGGCACGGAGGGCAGCCGCCGCCCAAGCAGCTCGGGAGGAGGAGGCGGCGAAGGCGCTCGCCGAGGCCGCAGCCAAGGCCCAGGCCGAAGCGGCGGCAGGGGAGGCTTTGATGGTCACCCCCCTGCGCACCATGGCGCCCGGGGACGTGGATCCCTCGCCAGGGGGAGCCAGCGGTTCCCAGCCGGGGCTGGGAGGAAGCGGCGACGACGTCGTCATCTTGGGGGAGGCGCCGGGGCTGACTCCTCCGACTAGGGCGACCCAAGGCCGCCAGCCTGAGCCTGCGCCCGCACAGTCGGCGGAAGGCGAGCCGGCCGCGGGGGCTGAGGTGGCGGTCCGGGTTCCGCCAAGCCGGCGCGCAGGGAAGGCCGCGTCTGAACCGCAGAAGGCTGCGTCGGAGCCACAGCCGGCCGTGGGCTCCAGCTCGTTGGCCCGAGACGCGGAGGCGGCCAGCGCTACCTCGGGGTGGACGCCGGGCGGAGGGACAGCCGTGGTGAACGTCGCTGCACAAGACGTCCGGACCCGGCTGCAAAGCCAAGCCGCGGCGCTGAGGCAGTTCACCGACGAATTCCTCGCCACGCGGGCAGCCATCCGGGTTAGTATTTTCATCTTGTTCTTTCTTGATCTTGATTTCTCTCGTGGGGGCGCGTCAGCGCACCCACTGGGTGTAGTCCCCGAGTTCCGAGTCGGCTGCTGAGCAGGCGGCTTGGAACTTCTTGGAGATTTTGTTTTTGCTGCTTTTGTTCTCACGTCGGTCTTCTGTCTGTCTTGCAGGACTACCACAACCTCCGAGCGGCCGCCTTCAACTCCCAGGCTCGGGAGCTGACTCAGAAGACCGCCGATCTCACTGAAAGCCGAGGTATGTGACTTGATCTTTATCTCATGTGGGGGCGCGTCAGCGCACCCACTGGGTGTAGTCCCCGAGATTCGGGCCGACTGCTGAGCAGTCGGCTCGGATCTTCCTTGATCATTCCTTATTGTTCTTCTTCTTCTTCTATCTCTGCAGCGGCCAACGCCAGTCTGAGGGCATAGCTGGGGGAATCCCAGACTGCTCTTCTTGCCAAGGACGCAGAGCTCGCCGCCTTGGTGCAGGAGCGCGACCGCCTGGTCAAGAAGCTGGCCGACCAGGAGGAAGGCCACAAGGCTGCGCTGAAGGCTGCGCAGGATCGCGAAGCCACCCTCCAGGCCGAGTTCGAGACGGAGGCGGCCGGCTGGGCAGAGGCCAGGCAGACTCTGGTCTCCGGCTATGGCCAGATTGAGGACCTGGTTGACGGTAAGTTGTCTACCCCTTCATCCTTTCTTGTCATCTGCCACTTCGGCTTGTTTTTCTGATTTTGGTGCTCTTCTTTTCTTTTCTTCCTCGCGCAGAGTACTTCCCTGGCTATTCAACTGCCGCCAACCAGGCCATCGAAGCCCGTCGCCAGGCGAAGAGGCAAGCCGGCTTCGAGATCTCGCCAACCGCTGGCCGCTCGCTGTAGGAACAGCTCCTGGCGATCCAGGCTCGCATCCAGCCGGCTCACAGGCTGCTCCGCCGGCTTCAGCGCGCGGGATCGCAGGTCTTGGCCGCCCTCTGGCCCGGCCAAGTGGTCCCTCGCATCCCCAGTCGGACCGCCGACTGGCTGGAGGTGGCAGTCGGCCGCTTCGAGGCTTGGAAGGCGTCAGCGGCTCGCTCCGGCGCCAGGCGGGCGCTGGAGTTCATCAAGGCCTGGTATCCCGGCCTGAACCTGGACCAGCTGGCGACCTGGCGGCAGCAAGCCGACACGGAGCTGGAGCCGGCGCGGCCGGCCATCATTCGGCGGGCTTCAGCGATCGCCGACTACACCGACACCAACGCCTTCGCCCCCGAGGTGGACGACAATGGAGTCGCCCAGCCGGAAGATTGGTTTGGGCTGGACCCGGCGTACGGCGAGGACTCGGCGGAGGAGATCGACTCCAGCGACGAGGGCGAAGAGGAGGAGGAGGAGGGTGAAGACGCCGAGCCGGCTGGTGGAGTAGCCGGCCAGCCTGACCGCGCCTCCAGCACTACGTCGCGTGCGAGTGCGTCTCCTGCCGCGGGAGGTGGTCAAGCCGGGACCAGCTAGGCGGCCAATCCTTCAGCCGGCGAGCTGCCTTCACCGACCAGCTCGGCCTCTAAGTCGCGCCTTAGTCTTCTTTCTTTTGTTTTCCTGTCTTGTTACTTTTGAACAATGTTTGGTTAAGTCTGCACAATTCCACCCACTGGGTGTATTCAAACTTAAGTCTGTTGCCGGCCTGTGGGCGGCTTTATGTATATAAGTTATGCAATCGGTCTTTCCTTGTACTTTCGCTTTTTGTCCTTCTGCTTTTTTTTCTTTGCCGCCCTCCCTTGGTTGCCGCCTCCCTAGTCAAACAGTTGCTCTGCAATCTGTAGCCGGGGAGTGCCTGGCTGATTGGGGAGGGGGAAGTACTTTTAGCTCTGCCGGACTTAAGCTAAGTTTTTTAGGAAGCCGGCCAGCCGGCTGCTGTGACAGCCGGCAGGCATATATGGAGGCCGTCTTTTTGCCATATAGGTTAGTTGTTCCTTAGCCGTTTTTCGTGTGGGCGTCCTTTCTGTCTTCTCTCTTGCTAGTCGGACAGTCAGTTCTTTGAGCTGCGACTTTCAACAAGAGAGGACTTGGGAGCCGGCGCACTACTTTGCTGACTTCGGGAAGAACTTAGAATATAGCTCAAGGCGGCCAGTCCCCGGGCCGACTAGTCGGACCCGGTGCCGGACAAGAATTCAAAATGTAATAATACATTCATGGATATGACACTCGTCATTCATAGATAAATAAAGGGCAGTCCCCGAGTACTGTTCGGGGGGCCTGTTGGTTTGTAACTTAATACAAAAGGGGTAGCGTGATACATACTGCATTTCAGCTGTAAAATCGTCTTAGGAGGTTTGCGTTCCATGGTCGCTCCGACTCCTTGCCGGAATCGTCTCTCTTGCGTGCTCTTGGCTTTTGCGCGTCGATCAAGTAGTAGGAATCATTGCCGAGTGCCTTGCTGACGACGAAGGGGCCTTCCCAAGGGGCCGAGAGCTTGTGCTGGCCGGCTGTTCGCTGGATCAGCCGGAGCACAAGGTCGCCCTCTTGGAAGGATCTTGGCTTGACCTTGCGGTTGTAGTAGCAGCGCAGGCCTTGCTGGTAGATGGCGGACCGGCTGAGGGCTAACAGCCGGCCTTCTTCCAGTAGGTCGACGCCGTCTTCTCTTGCTTCTTTGGCTTCCTCCTCCGTGTACATGGTGATCCGAGGCGAGTCGAACTCGATGTCTGTTGGGATGACAGCCTCGGCACCGTACACAAGGAAGAATGGAGTGAAGCCAGTTGACTTGTTGGGTGTAGTGCGCAGACTCCAGAGGACAGCCGGCAGCTCTTTGAGCCAGCAGCCGGCCGATCGCTCCAGTGGTACAACCAGTCGGGGCTTGATGCCGGAGAGGATAAGTCCATTTGCTCGCTCGACCTGGCCGTTTGACTGCGGGTGGGCAACGGACGCTAAGTCCAGTCGGATGCCCTGTGTCGCGCAGAAACGTGCCAGTGTGCCTTTGGCGAAGTTCGTGCCGTTGTTGGTGATGATGCTGTGCGGCACGCCGTACCGAGTAGTGATGTCGGTGATGAATGTCACGGCAGTCGGCCCGTTCAGCTTCTTAATTGGCTTGGCTTCAATCCACTTTGTGAACTTGTCCACAGCAACGAGTAGATGTGTCAAGCCACCGCGGGCTGTCTTGAAAGGGCCCACCATGTCCAGTCCCCAGACGGCAAAAGGCCAGGTGAGGGGAATGGTCTTGAGGGCAGAAGCCGGCAGGTGTTGTTTGGAACTGAAGACTTGACATCCTCTGCAGCTCTTGACTATTTCTTTAGCATCCTCCAAGGCAGTCGGCCAGAAGAACCCATGGCGGAAAGCCTTGGCCACGAGGGATCTTGAGGCGGCGTGATGGCTGCATTCGCCTTGGTGGATGTCTTTGAGGATTGCCACTCCTTTTTCTGGCTCGACGCAACGCTGGAAGACTCCAGTGATGCTGCGCTTCACAAGCTCCCTGTTGATTATTGTGTATGCCGCGGCTCGTCGTTGCACTAGTCTTGCTGCGATCTCATCAGCCGGCAGCTCTCTGCTGACTAGGAACTTGAGGATGGGCTGGGCCCATGAGGGAGCTGTGACTTCTTCTGCTGTTAATGTGGCCACCATGACTCGGGTGGGTGGGTTGGGTGTTGCATTGGAGTCGACCACCGCTTCTTGTGTTGTTGCAGTCCCTGGGCCAACTGCTGCAGTCCCCGGGCCGGGTTCTGAAGTCCCTGGGCCGGGTGCGACTACGTCAGTCCCCGGGGCAGTCGTCGAAGTCCCCGTGCCGCCTGCGGGATTTCTTGAGCCGGATCCGGCTGTTTCTGGCGCAGGCGGTACGAAGATGGAATCCGACTTTGGAGACGGCTTGATGGACGGCTTGAGGAGGCGCTGGAGGGAGACGCCAGTCGGTATGGCTTGTCGGGTGGAGCCGATCCGTGCTAGGGCATCTGCTTGGTCGTTGTCGGCTCTTGGCACGTGAAGGAACTCGCACCCTTCGAAGTATCCGCTCATCTGCTGGACGAGGAAACGGTAGCTTGCCATGTTTGCGTCCTTGGTGTCCCAGTCGCCAGATGATTGCTGGACCACCAAGTCTGAGTCGCCGTAGCACAGGATCCGGCGTATGCCGAGTTCTTTGGCTAGCCGGAGCCCATGTACGAGCGCCTCGTACTCGGCCACGTTGTTGGAGGCGGCGAAGTGGATCTGCAGCGTGTACTTGAGCTTGTCGCCTTTGGGAGAGGTGAGGACGATGCCGGCTCCCAAGCCGGTGCGCATCTTGGACCCGTCAAAGTGCATCCGCCAATGGGTGGAGTCGGGAGCCGGCGGTAAGTACTGAGTCTCGGCCCAGTCGACGAGGAATTCGGCCAATGCTTGCGACTCGATGGCGGTGCGGGGTTGATAGAAAATCGTGTAGGGCGCCAAGGCAATGGCCCATTTGGCCACCCGGCCGGATGCATCCCGGCTGCCTATGATCTCGGCGAGCGGGGCAGTGCACACGACCGTGATGGGGTGCTCTTGGAAGTAGGGCTTCAATTTCTTGGCAGCGAAGTACACCCCATAGCACATCTTCTGGTAGTGCGGGTAGTTTTGCTTTGAGCTGGACAGTACTTCGCTGAGATAGTAGACCGGCCTCTGGACCAGCTGGGCTCGGCCTTCCTCCGGGCGCTGGACCACAACAACAGTGCTGACGACTTGGCTTGTCGCGGCGATGTAGAGGAGCATGGGCTCCTTCTCAGTCGGCGCAGCCAGGACAGGCGGAGTGGTCAACATTTTCTTCAACTCATGGAAGGCTTGGTCGGCTTGATCATTCCACTCAAAGTGAGTGGACTTCTTCATGAGTCGGTACAGGGGGAGAGCCTTCTCTCCTAGTCGGCTGATAAAACGGTTCAGGGAGGCTAAGCAGCCAGTGAACTTCTGCACATCTCGGAGCTTGGTGGGAATCTCCATCCTCTCGATGGCTTTGATCTTGACAGGGTTGCACTCAATGCCGCGTTCGGAGACCAGGAAGCCTAGCAGCTGGCCGGCTGGCACTCCGAACACGCACTTCTCGGGGTTGAGCTTGATCTGGAATCGGCGCAAGTTGGCAAATGTTTCCTTCAGGTCTTCCAGCAAGGTACCGCGCTTCTCTGTCTTCACCACAATGTCGTCTACGTAGACGTGGGCATTTCTGCCGAGTTGTTTCAAGAGACATTTCTGCATGCAACGCTGAAAAGTGGCACCGGCGTTTCTCAAGCCGAATGTCATTGTCAGGTAGCAGAAAGCTCCAAAGGGTGTGATGAAGGCAGTCTTCAGGCAGTCAGCCGGGTCCAACTTGATCTGATGATACCCTGAGTATGCATCCAAAAAACTTAACAGCTCGCATCCGGCTGTGGAGTCTATCACTTGGTCAATCCGTGGCAAAGCAAACGGATCCTTTGGGCAGGCCTTGTTCAAACTTGTGTAGTCTATACACATGCGCCACTTGTTATTCTTCTTCAAAACCAGAACTTGATTGGCAAGCCATTCTGGAAAGAACACTTCCATGATGAAGCCGACTGCAAGGAGTCGGGCTATCTCTTCTCCCACGATTCTTCGCTTCTCTTCTGATAGTCGGCGGAGGGGTTGCTTGACCGGCTTCGCATCAGCTCGGACATGTAATTTGTGCTCGGCGAAATCCTTCGGGACACCCGGCATGTCCTTTGGGGACCATGCAAAGATGTCTCGATTCTCACGGAGGAAGTCGGCGAGCTCGCCTTCCTATTTACTGTCCAAGTTCGCCCCAATCACGGCGAACCTCTCCGGGTGCTCCGGGTCTAGAGGTATCTTCTTCGTCTCTTTGGCAGGCTGGAAGGAGCCCTGCGCATCACAGTCCTTGGGGTTGGGGGACAAGGCCGGCTGCTTGCCGGCCATGGCCACAACCCGTTCCAACATCTTTTTCTGTTCTGCCACCACGAGGGACTCGGCCAGCCGGCTGCTGGCCATGGCACACTCGATGGACTTCTTGTAGTCGCCGGCTACCGTGATGATCCCCTTCACGCTAGGTATCTTCATCTTCAGGTAGGCATAGTGGGGCACAGCCATGAACTTGGCCAAAGCAGGTCGGCCAAGTAGTGCATGATAGGGGCTCTCCAAATCCACCACCTCGAACCATATTGCTTCCCAGCGAAAGTGATATTTGTCTCCGAAGAGAACATCCATTTTGATCTTGCCGATTGGAGAGCAAGATAGGCCAGGTACGATACCATGGAAGACGGTGCGGCTCGGCATGAGCTGCTTTGCTTTGATGTTCAGCTTGTCCATGGTATCGCGGTACAGTATGTTGATACTGCTTCCGCCGTCTATCAGGACGCGGGAAAATCTGGCAGCTCGCCTCTCCGTCGCAAGGGTGACGTCCAAGACCATAGCATAGGAGCCAGGCGAAGGCATCACCTCTGGGTGGTCGGCCTGGCTCCAGCTGATGGGCTTTTCCGACCAGTGCATGAACTCGGCGGTGCTAGAGGCGACTGCGTTTACTTTTTGGTGCTGCCGGCGTCGGCTGCGCTTGTGGTCGACTTGACTTGTGAAGACGACGTAGGCGTCGCACGCTTCGGGGAACTCGTCTTGGATGGCGCCGACTGCCGGCCGGGCCGCCGGCTGCTGGGGAGCTGGAGGCGGCGGGCCGGGAGGCGGAGGCGGCACCATCCCTTCGCCCTTGGTGATGTGGGTGAGCCAGTGGCATTTCCGTGTCGTATGGTTGGACGGCTTCGCGCCGCTATGGAACTTGCAGGGAGCATCGAGTGCTTCTTCGTAGGAGAAGGACGGCTGCCAAGGCGGCCGGCCACCCTTCTCCTTGGGAGCGGGCCGCTCTTCGGGCTGCTCGTCTTCAATGGTGGCCACCTGCCGACTGGAGGAAGTCGGCATGGGGCCCTTGCGCTTGTGGTCGTTCTGGTAGGGGCGCCGGTTAGGGTCGCCAGTCGGCGTCTTGGGAGCCGGAGCAACTACTTTCCCCGAGGCGTCCACTCGGAGCTCGGTCTTCATGGAGGAGTCAGCAGTGGCATACTTGTCGGTGGTGATTAGCAACTCATCGAGGGTAGCCGGCTCGTCGCAAAGGAGTCGGTGCTTGAGGAGGGTGCCCTCTCGGCACCCGGCGGTGAAGTACTCGATGGCCTGGACCTCATGCACTCCCTCGCAGGAGTTGCGGAGCTCGGCCCATCGCGTGAGGTAGTCGCGGGTCGACTCGTTGGGCCCCTGGACGCAGAGGGAGAGCTGGCGAGGCTTGGGAGGCCGCTTGTAGGTGCTGGTGAAGTTGCGGACGAAAACTTCGGTGAAGTCCAGCCAACTGTTGATGCTGTAGGGCTTGAGGCTGTTGAGCCACGTGCGCGCCGTGCCTTGCAGCATCAAGGGGACGTACTTCACGGCGACGCGCCGATTGCCGTTGGCGATGCTGACGGCTGTGGAGTAGTCGATGGGCCAATCTTCCGGCTTCACTGAGCCGTTGTACTTGGGCGTGTCTCTGGGAAGCGAGAACCCTTTGGGAAAGGGCTCGTCGCGGATGCGGGGGCCAAAGCATGGCGGGCCGACATCGTCTTCTTCTTCTAACGCCAAGGATCGGGCCAGGCGGTCGATCCTGTGGCGGGCGTCGTTCTCGCCGACTCCTTCTCGGCGGCCAAGTCGGTCGCCAAGAGTCGGATGCGTGACAGGCGGTGGAGTGAGGCGTCTTTCTCTTCGAGGCGGAGGAGGAGGCAGGTTTCCTTGGTACTCTACAGCTCGAGGGCGGCCATCCGCGTCGCGCTCGATGGTAATGCGAGTCCGGCTGCGGCTGGCAGCCGGCTCCTTGTCTTTCTTCTGGCGCGCGCCGCTCATAGTCGGCGAGCGGGACGTCGCGGCGTGCTCCCGGCGCGGGGGATGGCTATCAGCTCGGGCGCCGGCTTCATGCCGTTCTGCAGCCGCGTCGATCAGCTGCTGGATCCGTCTTGTCATGTAGGGGAGCTCGTCGGCTCCCAGCCCATTGAGCTCCTCTGCTGCCGCCTGAGCGGCTCGCAGATTCTCGAGCGGGGTGGCGTAGACGGGGCGATCTGCGCCCAACATGCTGGCAACGGCTGCGCCGCGCTTCTGGACGAAGCTGGCTCGGCTCGGGCCGCTAGGCGGTGGCGTCCCGAAGGCGGCGCGGTCGACTTCACGCTGGTGGGCCTCGGTGAGGTGTCTCATCGAGGCTATCTTCTTGCCCTCCGCGATGAGGGCAAGGCGGCGTGCTTCCAGGGTCTCGGCGTCGGCGTCGGCCGGGATGGGGACGGAGAGGTCGTGCGTCGCCGCTTGCTGAGCGTCGCGGGCGTTCTCGCCCGAGTTGGAGACGTGGCTGATGACCAACACTTCAGTGACAGCGCTGCTGCCGCTGTCCGCTCGAGGGAGGGGGTCGTCGAAGACCACCACGTCGGAGGGGTAGGCGTCGAGCGACGCGGTGTCGGAGTCGATGAGCATCGGGTCGGTGGAGCCGACCGACTCCATGTCCGCAGCGGGCTCGCTGGAGACGTGAAGTTGGTCGAGGAGGCTGACGAGGCGGCTCTCGGGGTAGTCGGTGCCTGCGTCGGACGCAGGCTCATCGGAGATGCGAGTCTCGCCAAGCAGATCGGCGAGACGGCTCGCTGCGCAGGCGTCGTCGACGCCTTGCTGCGCGTCGGGGCAAACGCCATCGGGCGCAGCAGGCTGGCTGCGCTCGTGGGGAAGGAAGAGGGTTCCCGTCCAGAACAGGTCTCCGGACGACGGTGCACCTGGCCCCACGGTGGGCGCCAAATGTCGGGTGGTTGGTGCGACATATGCCAAGGGATGGCTTATCATTGTGGGAGCCAATAAAACGTCGCCGGTGCCCGGAAACGGGATGAGGCGAAGACATGCACGCCGGCGAATCTTACCCATGTTCGGGGCTCTCCGAGGAGATAACACCCCTAGTCCTGCTCTGCGGGGTCTCCGCATGATCACTAGATCGATAAGGGGTAGCTACAATCGCTCCTAGAGCTGTTGAGATCAAGGGAGAAGAAGAACAAGGCTAGCTCTTGCTTCTCTCTATCTATGGTGTGCTATGCGTGGGTGTTAACCTAGAAGCCAACTATGCTCAGTGGCCAACTATGCTTGGAGGCGAACCCTTTGCATGGGTGCTCCGGGGGGTTTATATAGGCCTACCCCCCGGGGGTACAATGGTAATCCGACTGGGATCTGGTCCCAGCCGTCAGTGTCTACGCTCGCCGGCTGCTGGGTCCCGCCGACTGGTGGGTCCCGCCGGCTGCCGGCTCCCTGGCCGACAGACCGGTCCCACCGCCTAGGGTTTTGTCGGCGGCTGCTTACTGTAGCCGCGCCTGTGATGATGAGGGCTTTGTCGAGGTGAGCGTGGCTACAGTGGGCCGCCTCAAGGGCTATCACTGTAGCCTCACCTCGTCTTGTCTCCTTAATGGGGCTCCTGCTTCGAGGAAGGGAGTAGCCGGCTTCTGGAGGCCGGCTATACTCTTGGCCGACTAGGAAAAGCCGGGCCGCCTTCACGCCTCTCTCTGGCTGAAGGGGCCCGCAGTCCTTGGGCCGTACAGGAGTGGGTCGTGGATGACGTCGAGGCCAGCGTGGCTACAGTTCCGAGCCGCACGGGGGACGTCCCTCCCGTACGGCCTCCTGTAGCCATGCCTGCCTCGGGCTTCGGGGGTCGTGGGCCGCACTGTGACCACACCCCGTCACGTCGCCGTTATGTAGGAGTGGTTGTGGTCTTGGCCGGTTTCTAGGAGTCGGCGTCCTTCTTGGCCGGCTTCTTGGAGTCGGCCACCCCCCAGTCGTCCTAGGGAGGAGTCGGTGAGGCTGGGTCGCCTTCCGGGAGTCGGCTTTAGTGGTAGCCGGCTGGGGAAGGCGGCCCAAATGCCTGGAGTGCTTGAAGGCCCAAAGGCCTGATAAATTTTCTGAAGAGCCAGGGGTAGTCGGCTAGGGCTACCCGTGGTCATTCCCTCCGACACATAGGTATGGTGAATGTTCAGATCATTACATACTGTTCTGTTTTAGACAGATTCTGTTTTTGATGCATAGTTTGCTTGTTTTGATGAAACTATCAATTTTTATCAGTGGATTAAGCCATGGAAAAGTTATATTACAGTAGCTGTAATGCAAAAACAAAATATGAATTGGATTTCAACAGTACTTAAAGTAGTGATTTTCTTTATTATACTAACGGATCTTACCAAGCTTTCTGTTGAGTTTTGTGTGGATGAAGTGTTCGAAGATCGAGGATGTCTCGATATGAGGATAAGGAGGAGAGGCAAGAGCTCAAGCTTGGGGATGCCCAAGGCACCCCAAGTAAATATTCAAGGAGACTCAAGCGTCTAAGCTTGGGGATGCCCCGGAAGGCATCCCGTCTTTCTTCAACAAATATCGGTATGTTTTTGGATTCGTTTCGTTCATGCGATATGTGCAAATCTTGGAGCATCTTTTGCATTTAGTTTTCACTTTTATTTTATGCACCATGCTGGTATGAGATAGTTCATGGTTGATTTATAGAATGCTCTTTGCACTTCACTTAAATCTTTTGAGTATGGCTTTATAGAATGCTTCATGTGCTTCACTTATATCATTTGAAGTTTGGATTGCCTGTTTCTCTTCACATAGAAAACTGCCATTTGTAGAATGCTCTTTTGCTTCACTTATATTTGTTAGAGCGTGGGCATATCTTTTGTAGAAAGAATTAAACTCTCTTTCTTCACTTATATCTATTTAGAGAGATGACAGGAACTGGTCATTCACATGGTTAGTCATAAAATCCTACATAAAATAGATCACTGAATATCATATGTCTGATTCCTTGCAATAGTTTTGCGATATAAAGGTGGTGATATTAGAGTCATGCTAGTTGAGTAATTGTGAAATTGAGAAATACTTGTGTTGAGGTTTGCAAGTCCCGTAGCATGCACGTATGGTAAACGTTGTGTGACAAATTTGAAGCATGGGGTGTTCTCTGATTGCTTTCCTTACGAGTGGTGGTCCGGGACGAGCGATGGTCTTTGACTACCAATCTATCCCCCTAGGGGCATGCGTAGTAGTACTTTGCTTCGAGGGCTAATAAACTTTTGCAATAAGTATATGAGTTCTTTATGACTAATGTGAGTCCATGGATTATACGCACTCTCATCCTTCCATCATTGTTAGCCTCTTCGGTACCGTGCATTGCCCTTTCTCACCTCGAGAGTTGGTGCAAACTTCGCCGGTGCATCCAAACCCCGTGATATGATACGCTCTATCACACATAAGCCTCCTTATATCTTCCTCAAAACAGCCACCATACCTACCTATCATGGCATTTCCATAGCCATTCCGAGATATATTGCCATGCAACTTCCATCATCATCATATACATGACTTGAGCATTTATTGTCATATTGCTTTGCATGATCGTAAGATAGCTAGCATGATATTTTCATGGCTTGTCCGTTTTTTGATATCTTTGCTACGCTAGATCATTGCACATCCCGGTACACCACCGGAGGCATTCATATATAGTCATATCTTTGTTCTAGTACTGAGTTGAAATATTGAGTTGTAAGTAAATAAAAGTGTTATGATCATCATTATTAGAACATTGTCCCATGTGAGGTTATCAAAAAAGAGGCCAAAGAATCCCAAATAAAAAAAAGAGGCGAAAGAAGCCCACCAAAAAAAGGGAAAAAAGAGAGAAAACAAAAAAAATGAGAGAAAAAGAGAGAAGGGGCAATATTACTATCCTTTTACCACACTTGTGCTTCAAAGTTGCACCATGTTCTTCATATAGAGAGTCTCTTGAGTTATCACTTTCATATACTAGTGGGAATTTTCATTATAGAACTTGGCTTGTATATTCCGATGATGGGCTTCCTCAAATGCCCGAGGTCTTCATGAGCAAGCAAGTTGGATGCACGCCCACTTAGTTTTCAGTTTGAGATTTCATATACTTATAGCTCTAGTGCATCCGTTGCATGGCAATCCCTACTCCTCGCATTGACATCAATTGATGGGCATCTCCATAGCCCGTTGATTAGCCGCGTCGATGTGAGACTTTCTCCCTTTTTGTCTTCTCCAGACAACCTCCATCATCATATTCTATTCCACCCATAGTGCTATATCCATGGCTTGCGCTCATGTATTGCGTGAGGGTTGAAAAGGCTGAAGTGCGTTAAAAAGTATGAACCAATTGCTCAGCTTGTCATCGGGGTTGTGCATGATGGGAGAATTTTGTGTGATGGAAATGAAGCATGGCCAAACTATATGATTTTGTAGGGATGAGCTTTCTTTGGCTGTGTTATTTTGAGAGGACATAATTGCTTGGTTAGTATGCTTGAAGTATTATTGTCTTAATGTCAAATGATAGACTATTGCTTTGAATCACTCGTGTCTTAATATTCATGCCATGATTAGATTATGTGATCAAGATTATGCTAGGTAGCATTCCACATCAAAAATTATCCTTTTTACCATTTACCTACTCGAGGACGAGCAGGAATTAAGCTTGGGGATGCTGATACGTCTCCGTCGTATCTATAATTTTTGATTGTTCCATGCCAATATTCTACAACTTTCATATACTTTTGGCAACTTTTTATACTATTTTGGGGACTAACATATTGATCCAGTGCCCAGTGCTAGTTCTTGTTTGTTGCATGTTTCATGTTTCGCAGAAACCCCATATCAAACGGAGTCCAAACGGGATAAAAACGGAAGGAGAATATTTTTGGAATATTTGTGATTTTTGGCAAGAAGAATCAACGCGAGACGGTGCCCGAGGGGGCCACGAGGTAGGTGGGCGCGCCCCAGGGGGACAGGCGCGCCCCTGACCCTCGTGGGCACCCCGAGGCGGTTACTGCTCTTCTTTGGCCACAATAAAGCTATTTTTCGGAGAAAAATCTGGGCGAAGGTTTCAATCCAATCGGAGTTACGGATCTCCGGATATATAAGAAACGATGAAAGGGCAGAATCCAAGAGCGCAGAAACAGAGAGAGACAGAGAGACAGATCCAATCTCGGAGGGTCTCTCGCCCCTCCCATGCCATGGAAGCCAAGGACCAGAGGGGAAACCCTTCTCCCATCTAGGGAGAAGGTCAAGGAAGAAGAAGAAGGGGGCCCTCTCCCCCTCTCTTCCGGTGGCGCCGGAACGCCGCCGAGGCCATCATCATCACCGCAATCCACACCAACACCTCCGCCATTTTCACCAACATCTCCATCACCTTCCCCCCTCTATCTACAGCGGTCCACTCTCCCGCAACCCGCTGTACCCTCTACTGGAACGTGGTGCTTTATGCTTCATATTATTATCCAATGATGTGTTGCCATCCTATGATGTCTGAGTAGATTTTCATTGTCCTATCGGTAATTGATGAATTGCTATGATTGGTTTAATTTGCTTGTGGTTATGTTGCTGTCCTTTGGTGCCCATCATATGAGCGCGCGCGTGGATCGCACCATAGGGTTAGTTGTATGTTGATAGGACTATATATTGGAGGGCAAGAGTGACAGAAGCTTCAACCTAGCATAGAAATTGATGCATACAGGATTGAAGGGGGGCCAATATATCTTAATGCTATGGTTGGGTTTTACCTTAATGAACGTTAGTAGTTGCGGATGCTTGCTAATAGTTCCAATCATAAGTGCATAGAATTCCAAGTCAGGGATGACATGCTAGCAGTGGCCTCTCCCACATAAAACTTGCTATCGGTCTAGTAAAGTAGTCAATTGCCTAGGGACAATTTCGCAACTCCTACCACCACTTTTCCACACTCGCTATACTAACTTTATTGCTTCTTTACCTAAGCAGCCCCTAGTTTTTATTTACTTGCTCTTTATTATCTTGCAAACCTATCCCACAACACCTACAAAGTATTTCTAGTTTCATACTTGTTCTAGGTAAAGAGAACGTCAAGCGTGCGTAGAGTTGTATCGGTGGTCGATAGAACTTGAGGGAATATTTGTTCTACCTTTAGCTCCTCGTTGGGTTTAACACTCTTACTTATCGAAAGAGGCTACAATTGATCACCCTATACTTGTGGGTTATCACACCCAAGGACACATATTTGATTTTTCAACCAATTTATACGCACTGGAGCATGTGCATGTAGTTCAAATTTGAATTATGCACATAAATGTATTGAAAACTCAGTTAATGCATAAAAATGTTCAAACGAACCCCGAAAAATCACAAAAATTCACACAACACTCATGTTGTTCTATGTTGACACAAGAAAAAAAATGAAAGCAATAAGAGGCAATGGACATCGTTTCGTCCACAAAGGTGGGACGTTCCCTACCGAAAACCATCATGCTTGTTGTGAGAAGCTCCAGTTTGTGAGAAGCATATACCCAAACCTGCCCCAAATGGGACAAAATTTGTACCACGGCATGTTGATGCCGCTCCATGATAGCATGCCATGTTTCATGAATTTCAGACGAGTTTTGGATTTACTAGAATTTAAAAACCAGGCATCTCAATGTTTTGCCGGCAATCAACGGTGCCCCGGTGTTTGAAATTCATTCCCATTTCTTGCATGGGACCTAAGCATGCACCCAAGGACACAGATTTGTTTTTTCAACCAATTTATATGCACTGGAGCATGTGCATGTAGTTCAAATTTGAATTATGCACATAAAATGCATTGAAAACTCAGTTAATGCATAAAAATGTCCAAACAAACCCTGAAAAATCACAAAAAATCACACAACACTCCTGTTGTTCTATGTTGACATGAGAAAAAAAATTGAAAGCAATAAGAGGAAATGGATATCGTTTCGTCCACAAAGGTGGGACGTTCCCTACCGAAAACCATCATGCTTGTTGTGAGAAGCTCCGGTTTGTGAGAAGCATATACCCAAACCTGCCCCAAATGGGACAAAATTTGTACCATGACATGTTGATGCCGCTCCATGATAGCATGCCAAGTTTCATGAATTTCAGGCGAGTTTTGGATTTACTAGAATTTAAAAACCAGGCATCTCAATGTTTTGCCGGCAATCAACGGTGCCCGGGTGTTTGAATTTCATTCCCATTTATTGCATGGGACCTAAGCATGCACCCAAGGACACATATTTGATTTTTGAACCAATTTATATGCACTGAAGCATGTGCATGTATTTCAAATTTGAATTATGCACATAAAATGCATTGAAAACTCAGTTAATGCATAAAAATGTCCAAACGAACCCCGAAAAATCACAAAAAGTCACACAACACTCCTGGTGTTCTATGTTGACACGACAAAAAATTTGAAAGCAATAAGAGGCAATGGATATCGTTTCGTCCACAAAGGTGGGACGTTCCATACCAAAAACCATCATGCTTGTTCTGAGAAGCTCCGGTTTGTGAGAAGCATATACCCAAACCTGCCCCAAATGGGACAAAATTTGTACCACGTCATGTTGATGCCGCTCCATGATAGCATGCCAAGTTTCATGAATTTCAGACGAGTTTTGGATTTACTAGAATTTAAAAACCAGGCATCTCAATGTTTTGCCGGCAATCAACGGTGCCCCGGTGTTTGAAATTCATTGACATTTCTTGCATGGGACCTAAGCATGCACCCAAGGACGCAGATTTTATTTTTCAACCAATTTATATGCATTGGAGCATGTGCATGTAGTTCAAATTTGAATTATGCACATAAAATGCATTGAAAACTCGGTTAATGCATAAAAATGTCCAAACGAACCCCAAAAAATCACAAAAAAACACATAACACTCCTGTTGTTCTATATTGACACATGAAAAAAAATTGAAAGCAATAAGAGGCAATGGATATCATTTCGTCCCCAAAGGTGGGACGTTCCCTACGGAAAACTATCATGCTTGTTGTGAGAAGCTCCAGTTTGTGAGAAGCATATACCCAAACCTGCGCCAAATGGGACAAAATTTGTACCACGGCATGTTGATGCCGCTCCATGATAGCATGCCAAGTTTCATGAATTTCAGATGAGTTTTGGATTTACTAGAATTTAAAAACCATGCATCTCAATGTTTTGCCGGCAATCAACGGTGCCCCGGTGTTTGAAATTCATTCCCATTTCTTGCATGGGACCTAAGCATGCACCCAAGGACACATATTTGATTTTTCAACCAAATTATATGCACTGGAGCATGTGCATGTAGTTCCAATTTGAATTATGCACATAAAATGCATTGAAAACTCAGTTAATGCATGAAAATGTCCAAACGAACCCCGAAAAATCACAAAAATCACACAACACCCCTGTTGTTCTATGTTGACACGAGATGTTTTTTGAAAGCAATAAGAAGCAATAGATATCGTTTCGTCCACAAAGGTGGGACGTTCCGTACCGAAAACCAACATGCTTGTTGTGAGATGCTCCGGTTTGTGAGAAGAATATACCGAAACCTGCCCCAAATGTGACAAAATTTGTACCATGGCATGTTGATGCTGCTCCATGATAGCATGCCAAGTTTCATGAATTTCAGATGAGTTTTGTATTTACTAGAATTTAAAAACCAGGCATTTCAATGTTTTGTCAGCAATCAACGGTGCCCCGGTGTTTGAAATTCATTCCCATTTCTTGCATGGGACCTAAGCATGCACCCAAGGACACAGATTTGATTTTTCAACCAATTTATATGCACTAGAGCATGTGCATGTAGTTCAAATTTTAATTATGCACATAAAATGCATTGAAAACTCAGTTAATGCATAAAAATGACCAAACGAACCCCGAAAAATCACAAAAAATCACAGAACACTCCTGTTGTTCTATGTTGACACGAGAAAAAAATTTGAAAGCAATAAGAGGCAATGGATATCGTTTCGTCCCCAAAGGTGGGACGTTCCCTACCAAAAACCATCATGCTTGTTGTGAGAAGCTCCGGTTTGTGAGAAGCATATACCCAAACCTGCCCCAAATGCGACAAAATTTGTACCACGGCATGTTGATGCCTCTCCATGATAGCATGCCAAGTTTCATGAATTTCAGACTTGTTTTGGATTTACTAGAATTTAAAAACCAGGCATCTCAATGTTTTGCCGGCAATCAACGGTGCCCCGGTGTTTGAAATTCATTCCCATTTCTTGCATGGGACCTAAGCATGCACCAAAGACACGGATTTGATTTTTCAACCAATTTATATGCACTGGAGCATGTGCATGTAGTTCAAATTTGAATTGTTCACCTAAAATGGCTAGAAAACCAATTTAATGTATAAAATGTTCAAACGAACCCTGAATAATTCCAATTCTTTTACGACACACATATAGCTGCATGTTCACTCCAGATAAAAGGTCTAGCTATTCAAACACCGTCCATTGCTGCTGTGACCCCATTATGTAATTCAAATCAAGATGAGAAATCAAGTAGATCGCACAAAGTTTATTATCAGCAACCGTGTGAGATGTAGTACAAAATATCTTGGAGCACCGTCGGTGTATAGTACGCCTATGGCTTACGCGAGAAGGTGCGTCGGCTACAGTCCACAGCCGGTGTCTCAAACACACTAGCTCGCTCCCCAAATATCATTTCACTGTTCAATCGTCGCCGGTGAAAGATGGGCACGTGGACCCGCATCGTGAGGGCAACTTAGGTGGTCCACTCCGGTGAGAGCGCGGCCGCAGCCGCCATGCGCGTGCTAACAAGGTGCATGAGCGCGGCCGCAATTTGCGACCGGGCGGCAAAGGCAACATCTGCCTCGGGGACAGCAACTGGCGAGAGCGGCACAGCAGCTGTCCGTTCCGCAGCGGCGGCCTTAGCCCTGATGGAGGCCGCCCACGACCATGTCGAGGCCACCCACGCCCAGCTCTTGGTGGTCACCGCACAAATCGAACGAAGCTTCTTTGACAACGGTCGGCAACCCACGGCCGAAGAGCTGGCAATCGCCGAGAGCGTTCGAGCAGCCGTCCGTTCCTCCGCCGCATACCTTGCGACGAAGGAGCCCATCCAAGCCCAGATCGCGTCCGCCCACGCCCAGCTCGTGGCGGCCTTTTCCAAAGAGATGGCGGACACGGATGGCGAGATGCTTGCCGAGTTTGGTGCGATGGCTGCCATGGAGCCCCTTCCCCAGGAGACCGTCGGGCGCGAGCTGGACATGGAGGCGGCGGCGGAGATCGACGAGCACTAGCCGTAGTAGTACTCTATGTTTTGTTTAATTAAGAGTGCCAGTCTTTAATTTGTTAGAGTAATGTTTAGGTCAGCCAGCTCTGTTTAATTGCTGAACTTGCTCGATTAAGAAGTGTGGGTGTGCTGTAGTCTCCTTTGTGTACCCAAATTATGCAATGACGTGGATGACCACTGTAACCATGGAAATTCGAACCGAAACTTTTGACGTTCAAACTCATCACACACGGGTTAAGCTATCTGAATCGTTTGTGATGTCCACATATTGTACACAGTTCTGAATAAGGGACCATGTCTGATGACACTTTGCGTGCCAGTTTTTTGGCTGAAGCGATTCCAAATTTTCGGCTCCCGCAAAAATATCTACCTCCACGCCCCCTCCCCCTTACCAAAAGCCACATTTCCCCTCTTTCCGCCTTCCTTTCCAAGTTGAAACCTTCACTCCTTGCTTGCAGCACCGCCGCCTCCTCGCCGGCGACCCTCCTTCACGCTGCTCGGCCTCCTCTATCCAGGCAGGTAATCCACACCCGACCCCCATCCTCCTCCTCCTTCCACATCCCACATGCCCCGACCGTCGGCGCAACCGCGACACCTTCCACCCAAATCACCAATCCCTCCACCAAATAAGCGCCGGCCTAAGCCATGGTGCACGCAGTATAGCCAGGACCTCAAGGAGCATTTGGCAGCGGAGAAGAAAATCGTGGCCGCACGCGCGGATGAGGTCGCGATGGCTGACATTCGTGCCGACCCCCAGATCTTGGAGGAGCACCTTGCCAATTGCTAGCTACGCCGGTTAAGCATGCTCGGTTTACCCGTTGCATGTGCTGCTCCTGCGTTTCCTTCACAAAATCTAGTGAATTGTGCTATCTAATTTCACCATGCAATCTGTTGCTCTAGTGTATATGTTCTATATGTCATGCAGTGTGGTGCTCACTTATTAACTGTTTTGTTAATTAGTTGTCGTCTTCAGTTAATTGTTTGGTTCAATTCTGCAAATGTGATGTTCAATTCTTTAGGCTGCAATTTTGTATTGTCTTCCATGTGATAAAAAATCGAATTTATCTTTACAAAATTGCGGGTGCATTCTGTTATTGTATACCATGTGAGGAATAAATTGAATTTGGCTGTAGTAAATACATGAGAACAAATACAATTGCTATAATTGGTTGTAGTTAACTGTTTGGTTAACTCTCTGATCTTCTATTAGGAGTATGTTATATTGTGCAATATGGTGCTCAGTTAATGTTTGCTTCATTTGTTGTGGTGTTTAGTTAACTGCTTGGTTCAATGTTATATTGTGCAATGTGGTGCTCAGTTAATGTTTGGTTCATTTGTTGTGGTGTTTAGTTAACTGCTTGGTTCAATTCTGCGCGATGTCCAATTGTCGTGGGTAGAATTTTGTATTGTTGTGCATTTAAGAATAAATCGAATTTGGCTGCACTTAATACATGAGAAACATATACAAGTGCTATATTTCCTAGTTCTTAATCATGCTTGGTTTGGGTAAATGGGTTTTCCGTGTGGCTTCAATTAATCTAATGAATCTACAATTTGCTTATTTTTCATCAACATATTTTACTGATAGCATGCGAACCATTACTTAACCTGATGACTAACTACCTTATATGTGTTGCAGGGAAACAATGGGAAGCACTGAGGTTTACAATCGAGGTTAGCACGTTCATGGTCCGTTCTCTAATAGCACATTATTGGGCAATTGCAGGAACCATTCTAATATTTTGGTTTTTAACAATTTGGTCTTGCACATGTAGGTCCTGCTGTCAGAGTTTTTGACCCACTATTTGACCCTTTTTGCATATGGGGAAATGAGTTGTCCATGAATATCAATCAAATCAAGAAACTCAGCAAGATTGTTAGGATAAAGAAATTAGCGACAAAAAACAACAAGATCTTTGTCTGCACAATGAAGAAGACATTAGTTCACTACAAGATGGTACTAACTATTATACCTTGCCTTTTTTTATTCCTTTGCCCCAATTCCAATATAGAGAAGATATTTATGCACATCCTTGTTTTCAGGCCTTTCCAAAGAAGTTCACTGATGATTACCTCTCAAACCACCTCTATGGTTAGGAGGCAAGGAAGGTTTTCATACAATACCCACAGTTCAATATTGAAGTGTTCCTGAAGAGGTCGAAGGACGGACGGTCAATCATCCACAGGCACTGGCCTAAAGTTGCAAAGACCTTCAACATGAATGAAGGCTCAGTATTCGCCTTCCGCTTCAGCAGTTTTCCAGATGAGATGCATCTGTCTATATACCGTCTATGATGCTAATTTGGAAAGGTTGTACATGTTGCATGTGGAACTTGCTGCTGGTGCAGTTTTGTAATGGGGTAGCTGAGTGCTGAAGCTATACCATGTTGTACTCTAATGTATTTCAATTATGAAATTCTGCTTCCTTAATATGGAAATGAAATATATTGTGTGCTTAATATAAATGTCAGTTAGATTAATAAATGGATTATTAATAATAGGGCAATTAGCCTGCTAATGGCGAATTAGCCTGCTAATTGAGTTTGATATTGCAAACGGTTTTTGAAAAAATACCGTGGGCGATGACCTCAGGCAACGCACACAGTTTCTAGGAATAAACCGTGTTGGATCAATGAACAATCACACATGACTTTCTCTTGAAAACTGTTTGCGTTAGGCCACCTTGCGCAAACATTTACCACATAAAAATTGTGTGTCATGGACAGCCTTTGCCACACAGTTTTTTCTACGGACCGTGTGTGCTACATTCAATAACGCAAACGATTTAACGGGAAAAATTGTGTGTGATGTACCTGTGAACGGAAACGTTTTCCTTGGAGCGACTGTGTGGGATGTGCATACGAACGGAAACGGTTAGCGGGGACTGACTGTGTCGGATGTACTTGCGACCGGAAACAATTTTGCCATATAATTGTATTTTTTTATTTGTACTGTATGTATTTCCGTATTTGAGCACTCGCCGGTCGCACACGACCTCATTTTGCCGAACGTGTGTGCCAGGAGGGCATATCCCCGACGGTTTCTGGGCCGTGTGGGAACGACCCCCCTATCGCCCACACTCACTTGGAGACAGTTCCAGATGCCGTCACGGAAAGGGGTTTTAAACCGTTTGTTTAGGACCGACGCGCACCAGTGTACTATCCTACAAACCTCTGCACTTGTAGGCCCAACAACGTCTACAAGAAGAAGGTTGTGTAGTAGACATCATCAACGAAATTGATCGAGTAGTTCCCAATAATTTCCATGCTAGATATATTATGACGCCCCCGATTCAATCGTACACTAATCATGCACGCAAACTGATACGTCTCCAACGTATCTATAATTTTTTATTATTCCATGCTATATTATATTCTGTTTTGGACATTATTGGGCTTTATTATACACTTTTATATTATTTTTGGGACTAACCTATTAACCGGAGGCCCATCCCAGAATTGCTGTTTTTTGCCTATTTCAGAGTTTCGCGGAAAAAGGATATCAAACGGAGTCCAAACGGAATGAAACCTTCAGGAACGTGATTTTCGGAACGAACGTGATCCAAAGGACTTGGACCCTACGTCAAGACATCAACCAGGAGGGCACGAGGTAGGTGGGCGCGCCTACCCCCTGGGCGCGCCCTCCACCCTCGTGGGCCCCCTGTTGCTCCACCGACGTACTCCTTCCTCCTATATATACCTACGTACCCCAAACTACCAGATACGGAGCAAAAAAAATAATTCCACCGCCGCAACCTTCTGTACCCGTGAGATCCCATCTTGGGGCCTGTTCCGGAGCTCCGCCGGAGGGGGCATCGATCACGGAGGTCTTCTACATCAACACCATAGCCCCTCCGATGATGTGTGAGTAGTTTACCTCAGACCTTCGGGTCCATAGTTATTAGCTAGATGGCTTCTTCTCTCTTTTTGGATCTCAATACAATGTTCTCCCCGTCTCTCGTGGAGATCTATTCGATGTAATCTTCTTTTGCGGTGTGTTTGTTGAGACCGATGAATTGTGGGTTTATGATCAAGTTTATCTATGAACAATATTTGAATCTTGTCTGAATTCTTTTATGTATGATTGGTTATCTTTGCAAGTCTCTTCGAATTATCAGTTTGGTTTGGCCTACTAGATTGATCTTTCTTGCAATGGGAGAAGTGCTTAGCTTTGGGTTCAATCTTGCGGTGTCCTTTCCCAGTGACAGTAGGGGCAGCAAGGCACGTATTGTATTGTTGCCATCGAGGATAACAAGATGGGGTTTATATCATATTGCATGTATTTATCCCTCTACATCATGTCATCTTGCTTAAGGCATTACTCTGTTCTTATGAACTTAATACTCTAGATGCATGTTGGATAGCGGTCGATGTGTGGAGTAATAGTAGTAGATGCAGGCAGGAGTCGGTCTACTTGTCTCAGACGTGATGCCTATATACATGATCATACCTAGATATTCTCATAACTATGCTCAATTCTATCAATTGCTCAACAGTAATTTGTTCACCCACCGTAAATACTTATGCTCTCGAGAGAAGCCACTAGTGAAACCTATGGCCCCCGGGTCTATTTACCATCATATTAATCTCCCATCAACAAGCTATTTCCGTTGCCTTTTATTTTGCTTTGCATCTTTATCATAAAAATACCAAAAATATTATCTTATCATATCTATCAGATCTCACTCTCGTAAGTGACCATGTAGGGATTGACAACCCCTTATCGCGTTGGTTGCGAGGATTTATTTGTTTGTGTAGGTGCGAGGGACTCGTGCGTGGCCTCCTACTGGATTGATACCTTGGTTATCAAAAACTGAGGGAAATACTTATGCTACTTTGCTGCATCACCCTTTCCTCTTCAAGGGAAAACCAACGCAGTGCTCAAGAGGTAGCAAGAAGGATTTCTGGCGCCGTTGCCGGGGAGGCTTACGCAAAGTCAAGTGAATATTTGATCTCCCGTCAACAAGCCATTTCTGGCGCCGTTGCCGGGGAGGCTTATGCAAAGTCAAGTCAAGATTTGGACTCCCGACAACGAGCCATTTCTGGCGCCGTTGCCGGGGAGTCTACGCAAAAGTCAATATACCAAATACCCATCACAAACCCTTATCTCCCGTATTACATTATTTGCCATTTGCCTCTCGGTTTCCTCTCCCCCACTTCACCCTTGCCGTATTCGCCCTCTCTTTTCTGTTCGCCTCTTTTTCGTTTGCTTGTCGTTATGGCTTGTCCCCTATCTTCTCCGTTATCTCCCGAGAATGAAGTTCTTAATTTTAAACAAAGGGAAGGAGAAAATTTAAAAGACGCTTGGTATAGTATTTGCAATGCTCAAAATAGATCTACCAGGAAGCAATCCACTTCCGTTCTTCTCCGCAATTTTTACGTAGGCACTACTCCTTGGTACTGATATATCCTTGATACCATTACTAGAGGGAATTTCTTGGGTAGCCATACTTTTGATTATTATAATGCTATGATAGATTTATTTGGCTCACCCCCTCTTATGATTAATGGAACTATGTTAACTTTGGAGCATGTAATGCAAAGACTTGAAATAATTGAAAATAAAGTTGCTACCATAGAGCTAATTCAAAATTTGGATAAAAAAAATCCAGAATCGAATCACTCAATATGGATCTAAAGTAGGAGTCACTTTGAAAAATATTAAGGAGAAGGAACCCATAGTTAATGAGAAAATAAATCAGGATTCCACTAGAATCGATAAACTTGAGAATATCATTACCAACTTGGGAACCGCTTTTTCCTCCGTAAAGAATACTCCAAGTCCGCCAATTAAAATTGCCAAGCTTATGCATGTTCCTAAAAATAAGGGTGAATCCTCTAGTAAGGAAACTGCGGATCTCAAATCTATAAGTATTCATCCCAATCTTTTTGCTATCATTAGGGAACCAATTGTTACAAATGAATTTTTCGATCTTGTGCCTAAAAGTTTGATAATTAATAAAAAGAAAGAAACTCTTAATGATGATAGATGCCTCATTGAAGAATTTCCTACCAAAGATGGCAATACCTAGATCTATCCTTGCTATTATGCCTAGCTAGGGGCGTTAAACGATAGCGCTTGTTGGGAGGCAACCCAATTTTATTTTTAGTTTTTAGTTTTTTGCTTCTGTTTAGGAATAAATCTTTGATCTAGCCTCTGGTTAGATGTGTTTTTATGTTTTAATTAGTGTTTGTGCCAAGTTAAACCTATAGGATCTTCTTGGATAATAGTTATTTGATCTTGCTGTAAATTCCAGAAACTTTCTGTTCACGAAAACAATTGTTAAAAATCACCAGAACGTGAGAAAATATTGATTCCAATTGCTGCTGATCAATAAACAAATTTTCAAGGTCTTCCTATTTTGGCTGAAGTTTTGGATTTCTAGAAGTTTGCGTTAGTTACAGATCACTACAGACTGTTCTGTTTTTGACAGATTCTGTTTTTCGTGTGTTGTTTGCTTATTTTGATGAATCTATGGCTAGTAAAATAGTTTATAAACCATAGAGAAGTTGGAATACAGTAGGTTTAACACCAATATAAATAAAGAATGAGTTCATTACAGTACCTTGAAGTGGTCTTTTGTTTTCTTTCGCTAACGGAGCTTACGAGATTTTCTGCTGAGTTTTGTGTTGTGAAGTTTTCAAGTTTTGGGTGAAAGATTTGATGGATTATGGAACAAGGAGTGGAAAGAGCCTAATCTTGGGGATGCCCATGGCACCCCAAGATAATCTAAGGACACCTAAAAGCCAAAGCTTGGGGATGCCCCGGAAGGCATCCCCTCTTTCGTCTACTTCCATCGGTAACATTACTTGGAGCTATATTTTTATTCACCACATGATATGTGTTTTGCTTGGAGCGTCTTGTATTATTTGAGTCTTTATTAGTTTACCAAAATCATCCTTGCTGTACACACCTTTTGAGAGAGTCACACTTGATTCGGAATTTATTAGAATACTCTATGTGCTTCACTTATATTTTTTGAGCTATATAGTTTTTGCTCTAGTGCCTCACTTATATCTTTTAGAGCACGGTGGTGGATTTGTTTTATAGAAACTATTGATCTCTCATGCTTCACTTATATTATTTTGAGAGTCTTAAAACAGCATGGCAATTTTCTTTAATTAATATCATGAGAAATTTGATGCTTGATAATTGTTTTGAGATATAAAGGTAGTAATATCATAGTTGTGCTAGTTGAGTAATTGTGGAATTGAAAAATACATGTGTTGGAGTTTGTGATACCCGTAGCATTCACGTATGGTGAACCGTTATGTAACGAAGTCGGAGCATGAAGTATTTGTTGATTGTCTTCCTTTGTGTGGCGGTCGGGATCGCGCGATGGTTAACTCCTACCAACCCTTCCCCTAGGAGCATGCGTAGTAGTACTTTGCTTCGAGGGCTAATAAATTTTTGCAATAAGTATATGAGTTCTTTATGACTAATGTGAGTCCATGAATTATACGCACACTTACCTTTCCGCAATTTTCTAGCCTCTTCGGTACCGCGCATTGCCCTTTCTCACCTTGAGAGTTGGTGCAAACTTCGCCGGTGCATCCAAACCCCGTGATATGATATGCTCTATCACACATAAACCTCCTTATGTCTTCCTCAAAACAGCCACCATACCTACCTATCATGGCATTTCCATATCCATTCTGAGATACATTGCCATGCAACTTTCCACCGTTTCATTTATCATGACATACTCCATTATTGTCATATTGCTTTGCATGATCATGTAGTTGACATTGTATTTGTGGCCAAGCCACCGTTCATAATTCTTTCATACATGTCGCTCTTGATTCATTGCATATCCCGGTACACCGCCGGAGGCATTAATATAGAGTCATACTTTGTTCTAAGTATTGAGTTGTAATTCATGAGTTGTAAGTAAATAAAAGTGTGATGATCATCATTATTAGAGCATTGTCCCAAGTGAGGAAAGGATGATGGAGACTATGATTCCCCCACAAGTCGGGATGAGACTCCAGACTAAAAAAAGAGGCCATAAAAAAAGAGAAAAGGCTCAAATAAAAAAATAAAAAATGAGAGAAAAAGAGAGAATGGACAATGTTACTATCCTTTTACCACACTTGTGCTTCCAAGTAGCACCGTGATCTTCATAATAGAGAGTCTCTCATTTTGTCACTTTCATATACTAGTGGGAAATTTCATTATAGAACTTGGCTTGTATATTCCAATGATGGGCTTCCTCAAATGCCCGAGGTCTTCGTGAGCAAGCAAGTTGGATGCACACCCACTTAGTTTCTTTTTGAGCTTTCATACACTTATAACTCTAGTGCATCCGTTGCACGGCAATCCCTACTCCTCGCATTAACATCAATTGATGGGCATCTCCATAGCCCGTTAATTAGCCTCGTTGATGTGAGACTTTCTCCTTTTTTGTCTTCCCACATAACCCCTACCATTATACCTTATTCCACCATAGTGCTATATCCATGGCTTGCGCTCATGTATTACGTAAGAGTTGAAAAGGCTGAAGCGCGTTAAAAGTATGAACCAAATGCTTGGCCAAAACCGAGGTCGTACATGATATGAATATTTTGTGTGGGGAAGGTGGAGCATAGCCAGACTATATGATTTTGTAGGGATAACTTGCTTTGGCTATGTTATTTTGATAAGACATAATTGCTTAGTTAGTATGCTTGAAGTATTATTGTTTTTATGTCAACATTAAACTTTTATCTTGAATCGTATCAAATCGGAACATTCATGCCACAATAAGAAGAATTATATTGATATTATGCCAAGTAGCATTCCACATCAAAAATTCTGTTTTTATCATTTACCTACTCGAGGACGAGCAGGAATTAAGCTTGGGATGCTTGATACGTCTCCAACGTATCTATAATTTTTGATTGTTCCATGCTATATTATATTCTGTTTTGGACATTATTGAGCTTTATTATACACTTTTATATTGTTTTTGGGACTAACCTATTAACCGGAGGCCCAGCCCAGAATTGCTGTTTTTTTGCCTATTTCAGAGTTTCACAGAAAAAGAATATCAAACGGAGTCCAAACGGAATGAAACCTTCGGGAACGTGATTTTCGGAACGAACGTGATCCAGAGGACTTGGACCCTACGTCAAGACATCAACCAGGAGGGCGCGACGTAGGGGGGCGCGCCTACCCCTGGGTGCGCCCTCCCCCCTCGTGGGCCCCCTGTTGCTTCACCGACGTACTCCTTCCTCCTATATATACCTACGTACCCCCAAACTACCAGATACGGAGCAAAAAACCTAATTCCACCGCCGCAACCTTCTGTACCCGTGAGATCCCATCTTGGGGCTTGTTCCGGAGCTCCGCCGGAGGGGGCATCGATCATGGAGGGCTTCTACATCAACACCATAGCCTCTCCGATGATGTGTGAGTAGTTTACCTCAGACCTTCGGGTCCATAGTTATTAGCTAGATGGCTTCTTCTCTCTTTTTGGATCTCAATACAATGTTCTCCCCTTCTCTCGTGGAGATCTATTGGATGTAATCTTCTTTTGCGGTGTGTTTGTTTGAGACCGATGAATTGTGGGTTTATGATCAAGTTTATCTATGAACAATATTTGAATCTTCTCTGAATTCTTTTATGTATGATTGGTTATCTTTGCAAGTCTCTTCGAATTATCAGTTTGGTTTGGCCTACTAGATTGATCTTTCTTTCAATGGGAGAAGTGCTTAGCTTTGGGTTCAATCTTGTGGTGTCCTTTCCCAGTGACAGTAGGGGCAACAAGGCATGTATTGTATTGTTGCCATCGAGGATAACAAGATGGGGTTTATATCATATTGCGTGTATTTATCCCTCTACATCATGTCATCTTGCTTAAGGCGTTACTCTGTTCTTATGAACTTAATACTCTAGATGCATGCTGGATAGCGGTCGATGTGTGGAATAATAGTAGTAGATGCAGGCAGGAGTCGGTCTACTTGTCTCGTACGTGATGCCTATATACATGATAATACCTAGATATTCTCATAACTATGCTCAATTCTATCAATTGCTCAACAGTAATTTGTTCACCCACCATAAATACTTATGCTCTCGAGAGAAGCCACTAGTGAAACCTATGGCCCCGGGGTCTATTTTCCATCATATTGATCTCCCATCAACAAGCTATTTCCGTTGCCTTTTATTTTGCTTTTATTTTACTTTGCATCTTTATCATGAAAATACCAAAAATATTATCTTATCATATCTATCAGATCTCACTCTCGTAAGTTACCGTGTAGGGATTGACAACCCCTTATCGCGTTGGTTGCGAGGATTTATTTATTTGTGTAGGTGCGAGGGACTCGTGCGTGGCCTCCTACTGGATTGATACCTTGGTTCTCAAAAACTAAGGGAAATACTTACGCTACTTTGCTGCATCACCCTTTCCTCTTCAAGGGAAAACCAACGCAGTGCTCAAGAGGTAGGAAGAAGGATTTCTGGCGCCGTTGCCGGGGAGGCTTACGCAAAGTCAAGTGAAGATTTGATATCCCGTCAACGAGCCATTTCTGGCGCCGTTGCCGGGGAGGCTTATGCAAGGTCAAGTCAAGATTTGGACTCCCGACAACGAGCCATTTCTGGCGCCATTGCCGGGGAGTCTACGCAAAAGTCAACATACCAAGTACCCATCACAAACCCTTATCTCCTGCATTACATTATTTGCCATTTGCCTCTCGTTTTCCTCTCCCCCACTTCACCCTTGCCGTTTTATTCGCCCTCACCGGGTTGTATCTGGCACTTGGAAGGCTGTGTTTTATTTAGTATCCGGTTCTAGTTGTCATAAGATCAAGGTACAACTTCGGGTCGTCCTGTTACCGAAGATCACGACTATTCGAATAGATTAACTTCCCTACAGGGGTGCACCACATTACCCAACACGCTCGATCCCCTTTGGCCGGACACACTTTCCTGGGTCATGCCCGGCCTCGGAAGATCAACACGTCGCAGCCCCACCTAGGCACAACAGAGAGGTTAGCACGCCGGTGAGCAGACCTAGCAACCTCCATTACAAAGGAAGTTGCGTTACGCGGTCCAACCCGGCGCGCGCCGCTCAGTCGCTGACATCACGAAGGCTTCGGCTGATACCACGACGTTGAGTGGCCATAACTGTTCCCGCGTAGTTGGTTAGTGCGTATAGGCCAGTGGCCGGACTCAGATCAAATACCAAGATCTCGTTAAGCGTGTTATTTTGAAGTAACCGCGGACACCGATCAGGGCCTGGCCCACCTCTCACCTAGGTGGTCTCAACATGCCCTATCGCTCCGCCACAAAGGTTCACTCAGAGGGCCGTCGGGACAAACGTCCTTTCGGTCCCAATCCGTGAATCACTCGCGGGTACTCTACGAGCCGACCCGACTTTAGTCACCACAGGTATCATATATTATGTATATAAGTATATACCCGTGATCACCTCCCGAGTGATCACGGCCCGATAGTATAGCATGGTAGACGGACAAGAATGTAGGGCCACAGATGGAATACTAGCCTCCTATACTAAGCATGTAGGATTGCAGGTAAAGGTAACAACAGTAGTAGCAAGGACAGGCTATGCATCAGGATAGCATTAACGGAAAGTAGTAACATGCTACACTACTCTAATGCAAGCAGTAGAGAGAAGAATAGGCGATATCTGGTGATCAAGGGGGGGGGCTTGCCTGGTTGCTCTAGCAAGAAGGAGGGGTCGTCAACACCGTAGTCGTACTGGGTAGCAGCGGCGTCGGTCTCGGTGTCTAGCGAGAGAAGAGGGGGAGGAAACAATAAATATAATGCAAACATATGCATGACGATGCATGACATGACAATGAGCGGTGTTAGGTGTGCCCTAACGCGGTAGGAGGTGATACCGGCGAAGGGGGAAACATCCGGGAAAGTATCCCTGGTGTTTCGCGTTTTCGGACAGATGAACCGGAGGGGGAAAGTTGCGTGTTTTCTATGCTAGGGATGTGTGGCGGACGAACGAGCTGCTTATTCGGATTCGTCTCGTCGTTCTGAGCAACTTTCATGTAGAAAACATTTTCATCCAAGTTACGGATTATTTTCTATGGTTTTCTAAACTTTAAATCATTTTCTGGAATTACTTAAATTAACAGGAATTTCTAGAAAAGGAAATATGACGTCTGCATGAGGTCATCACTGCGTCAGCAGTCAACAGCGCAGTTGACTATGTCAAGTTGGCAGGTGCGGCCCACCTGTCAGCCACAGTGGGTTTAACAGAGTTTAATTTAAACTAACAGAGCTAATATAGAGGGTGAGCCCCATTAGTCAATGACTATTTAGTTAACTAAATTAATTAATGAAATAATTAGCATTTTATTTATCTACAAAAATGTTTTAAAAGACGTGGGCCCGCATGTCAGTGGTAGTAGCTGCCACATCAGCGCAGTTGACTTCGATCAACGTGGCCACTTGGGGCCCCTAGGCCCATAGGCAGTGACCCAGGGGTGCCCCGCCCAGGCCAGGTCAGCGCTGGCGTCGGAGTTGCCCCGGCGAGCTCTCCCGTGGCGGTTCTTCGCCGGTGAGGCTCGGGAACACGCGACGGTGGTTCGTTCGCCGTGTTTTCGGTCGCGTTCGAAAGCTGGAGCTGGGCCGCACCAAGCGGGGGTGGTGGCGACGCCGGAGACGCACCGGAGCGGCGACAGTGAGCACAGAGGCGGACGCCGGAGTTCGGCCGCGAGAGGGAACAATGATGTGGCGCGTTAACAAGTACCCAAAATGGCCAGGAGGCCTCTACGTGTGTGTGCGAGCACAACGGGCACGAGCCAGGGACCAAAGGGTCAGCGGACGGCTGCCGGCAACGAGCGCGGCCGGCGACGCGTACGGGAGCTTGAGGAAAACGGAGCTACGGCGAGCTAGCGAGCAAATGGAGAGGCTGGGGAGGATCTACGGGGCACGGTGAGTGCAACCGGCACTGTCCCGTGACCATTTGGTCACCGGAGACTCGTCGGCGACGAGCTCCGTGGCGCTGCGTCCGGGCGCTTCGACGACAGCTAGCTAGGGCGCGCAAGAGAGCAAACGGGGAGGAAGCGGGGGCTCACCGAGCGGCACACACGGTGGCCCTTGGGGGTTTAGTAGCAGCAGAGGGCGTCGCCGGAGTTGGTGAAGAGCGACGACGAAGCTCGTCGGAGCAGAGGAGGAAGACGGCGGCGTCGTGGGCGTTGCGGTGGCTCCGAACTCCAACGAGGTGCACCAGTCGAAGCAGCGGACGACGGCGACCCTTGGAGACACAGTGGGGTAGCGAGGTGGGCATGGTGGCCGTGGCTAGGCCGGAGCCATGGCAGCAGTGGCGCTCGGATGCGGTGGGGAAGGAGAAGCGGCGAGGTGGATCTGAGTGGAGGGGAGGCACAGGGACCGAGAGGGAGAGCGGGGGTGAGTGGGAGAAGGAACCGAGGAGGCGGGGGCGTGGCGGCTTTATCCCCTCCCGGCGTCGGTGCCGGCGAGGTGGTTGGGCGGGGACACGCCCCTGTTCCGACCCTGGTCGGGGGAACAGGGAAGGGGGACGACAGGGGGATCCGGGCCGGCTGGGCCGGTTGAACTGGCTGGCTTGGCTGTTGGCTAGCTGGGCCAGCTGGCCCAGGGGGTTTGAGGGGTTTTCTTTTCCTCTTTTCTCTTTTGTTTTGTTTTCTGGTTTTATTCTTTTTCTTTTATTTATTTTCCTTTCTGATTTAATTCATTTTGAAATATTTAGGCACCTTCTAAAAATGAGTTTCCTCCACTATTATTACCTATGGAATATGTGGCACCAACCGAACATTTTTGTTTCGAAGTTTGAAAACTTTGGTGGTTTGCCATCTTTTGAATCTAATTTTTGAACCGGTTTCGAACTAACGAGAGATTAGCAACAGTAACGGAGGTGACCTGGCATCATTAGCAGAGTTTCACTGTAGCTTAATTATCCGGGCGTTACATATATCATAGGCGGTTCCCAAACAGAAAATAAAGTTTATTCCTTTTTTCACCATACTTTCACTTTCCATGGCTAGCCATATCCACAGATGCCTTCCATACCAACACTTTCCAAGGAATTTATTATTTGACAACATAAAGAAAATTAATTTTTCATTTCGGGACTGGGCATCCCTAATACCTTTGTCGTACTCTCGTGCAATGACAAGTGAATAAACACTCATCTTGAGAATAACACATCTAGCATGGAAATATATCAGCCACCCCCTACCGTTTCATGAGCGGTATGAGCACACAAAAGAGAAATTTATTTTGAAAATTAGAGATGGCACATACAAATTTTCTTAGACCGGCAAAGGAATACCACATATAGGTAGGTATAGTGGACTCATGTGGCAAAACTGAGTTTAAGGATTTTGGATGCACAAGTAGTGATCATACTTAGTGCAAATGAAGGCTAGCAAAAGACTTAGAAGCATCCAACCAAGAAACAAAAAATCTCAGAAGCGAGCATTAAGCATAACTAACACCGAATAATGCACCACAAGTAGGATATAATTTCATAGCATAACTATTTGAAAGTGCAACTATCCATGGGTGGTTTTGGTAATTACTAACAACATATAGCTCATTGAACTAATGCTATTTCAAGATGATCATTTCAGAAAGTTCAATGATTGGCATGACATGGATTAGGAATGTGGACCCCTCAAAATGCTAAGGACGCATATTGGCTCAAGCTCAAGGCTCTACATTTTCATTTTAGTGATCCAAGATAACATTGAGTCCATAGGAAAAGCCAATACTATTAAAAGGGGATGAGGTGTTGCTTAATGGATTGCTTGCTCAAAATGCGTAGTGATATGCTCCAAAGCCCTCAACCACTTTCTCATATCCACATATGTCCCAAACTAAAAGTCAAACTCGGCCCTACCGATTTGATCTATTCGGCATCACCGAGTTCAGTTGACATAGCCACTGCCAGAAACCCTAGTCACTTCGGTCTCAGCGATAGGGATCTCGGTCTCACCGAGATGGGATTGCAAACTCTCTGTTTCCCTTCGTAACATTTCGGTCCAACCGAGATGAGCGATCGGTCCCACCGAGTTCGCAATGCAAACTCTCTGTTTCCCTTTCGTAACGTTTTGGTCCAACCGAAATGAGCGAGTCGGTCCCACCGATTTTGCCTGACCAACTCTCTGTTTGCCTATTACAGAAATCGGTCCTACCGAGTTTATGTGATCGGTCTCAGTGATATTATGTTATGCCCTAACCCTAATGAAATCGGTCCCACCGAGTTGACATGTCGGTCCCACTGAAAAGCCTAACGTTCACATTTTGAACTAAATCGGTCTGACCGAGTTTTAGGATTCGGTCCCACCGAGTTTGGTAAATTGTGTGTAACGGTTAGATTTTGTGTGGAGGCTATATATACCCCTCCACCCACTCTTCATTCGAAGAGAGAGCCATCAGAACGTGCCTACACTTCCAGCATACATTTTCTTAGAGAGAACCACCTACTCATGTGTTGAGACCAAGATATTCCATTCCAACCACAAGAATCTTGATCTCTAGCCTTCCCCAAGTTGCTTTCCACTCAAATCATCTTTCCACCAAATCCAAATCTGTGAGAGAGAGTTGAGTGTTGGGGAGACTATCATTTGAAGCACAAGAGCAAGGAGTTCATCATCAACACACCATCTATTACCTTTTGGAGAGTGGTGTCTCCTAGATTGGTTAGGTGTCACTTGGGAGCCTCCGACAAGATTGTGGAGTTGAACCAAGGAGTTTGTACGGGCAAGGAGATCGCCTACTTCGTGAAGATCTACCCTAGTGAGGCAAGTCCTTCGTGGGCGATGGCCATGGTGGGATAGACAAGGTTGCTTCTTCATGGACCCTTGGTGGGTGGAGCCCTCCGTGGACTCACGCAGCCGCTACCCTTAGTGGGTTGAAGTCCCCATCAACGTGGATGTACGATAGCACCACCTATCGAAACCACGGGAAAAAAATCTCCACGTCTACATTGCGTTTGCTCCCTCCAAACTCCTCCCTTTACCTTCATATGCAAATGTTTTACATTCCGCTGCTATACTCTTAGACTTGCATGTGTAGGTTGATATCTTGACTTGTTCTAAGTTGCTAAAAACTGCCAAGACATACAATTGGGAAAAGGCTAGATTTTTATTTGGTCAAGTAGTCTAATCACCCCCCTCTAGACATACTTTCGATCCTACAAGTGGTATCAGAGCTTTGGTCTCCATTTGCCTTGATTTCCATAGCTTTTGGTGATCATAGCCTTGGTTTCACAACCTAGGAGAGTATGGCGTCTAGCGAGGGAAATTATCACCGTAGAGGTCCTTACTTTGATGGTACAAATTTTGCTAGTTGGAAGCATAAGATGAAAAATGCATATTCTTGGACATAACCCCGCCATTTGGGCTATTGTGTTTATTGGCTTGCAAGGTGAATTCTTTGATGGGAGAGAACCGAACCGTGAAGCTACCGCGGAAGAGTTGAAGATGCTGCAATACAATGCTCAAGCTTGCGATATCCTCTTCAACGGATTGTGCCCCGATGAATTCAACAAAATCTGCCGTCTTGAGAATGCAAAGGAAATTTGGGATAGTTTGATTGATATGCACGAAGGTACCGACTCCGTCAAGGAATCCAAATTGGATGTGCTTCAAAGTCAGCTTGACAAGTTCAAAATGAAGGATGGTGAAGGTGTCGTTGAAATGTACTCTAGGCTTGCTCTCATTAGAAATGAGATTGCCGGCTTAGGAAGTTAGGAAATGACTGATAGATTCATCATCAAGAAGATCCTAAGAGCCTTGGATGGAAAATATGATACCGTGTGCACATTGATCCAAATGATGCCCAATTACAAAGATCTCAAGCCAACAGAAGTCATTGGAAGAATTGTTGCTCATGAGATGTCACTCAAGGATAAGGAAGAGCTTCACAACAAGTCAAGTGGTGCTTACAAAGCCTCATGTGATGCTCCTACATCATCAAGTGAGAAACAAACCTTCAATGAGGAATTGAGTCTAATGGTGAAGAACTTCAACAAGTTTTACAAGAATAGAAGCAAAGAAAGAAGTTCCAAGTCAAGATCCTACAATGACAAAAGATCTTCGAGTTGTGAGCGTAATTGCTACAATTGTGGAAGACCCGGACACTACTCCAATGAGTGTATGACCCCCTACAAAATAAGAGAAGATTCACCCAAAAGGAGAAGTAGAAGAGAAGAATCACCACCTAGAGAGAGAAGGAGTAGAGATGATCATTATGAACGAAGAACCTCTCGAAGAAGCAAGGACTCGGAAAGGAAGGACAAGTCATCAAGAAGCTACACAAAATGAAGACATCAAGCGCATGTTGGTGAATGGGTATCCAGCTCCGACTCCGACCCCGACCATCACTCCGAAAGAAGTTATCACTCCGACTCCGAATATACTCAAGATGAAGGTGTTGCCGGTCTAGCACTTGTGTCAACCAACTCCTACGACATATATGAGTCACCAAATGAAGGAATTGGGAGATGCTTCATGGCTAAAGGCCCAAAGGTATCACACCCCGAGTATGTTGATTTCAATAATCATGGATATGATTTGCTAGGTGATGATGATTTACTTGTTGACAATTCTAGTGATGAAAACTATGATGAACTTGCCATTAATCATGCTAATCAAGATAAAATGAATGATGATGATAAGACGGAGATTGAGCGTCTAACTAAAGAACTAAAAACTCTTAAGTTAGCTCATGAAACTACCTTGGAAGATCATCGAGAACTTTTAAAGACTCATGAGAAGTTACGCGTTGAAAAGCTCAATCTTGAGCAAGAGCATGGGTTCTTAAAAGCAATCAATGATGATCTTCGCAAGAAAAGTTCTTCTTACATTGCCAAGCGTTTACTCTTGTCTACTTACATGCCACAAGTTAAATCTAGCAACAAGAGTAAGAAAGATTCTTCTTCTAGTAGTAACAACAATCATGTTAAATCCAATGTTGTTGCTTCTAGTAGTTCTCTTAATTCCACTAATGATTCTCTTAGCCAAGTTACACTTGAGCAAGAAAATAGCCTATTGAAGGGAATTATAGAGAAAGGTGTTTTCAAGAGCCTTGCCGGGAGTAAGCAATTTGAGGAAATTGTACGCAAGCAAGGAAGGCACCGGAAGAATCAAGGTGTTGGTTTTAAACGAAAGTTCTATGCCGATGGATTTTAGTGGGAAGAAGATCAATACCCCAAGACGAAGTTTGTTCCTCAACAAGAGAAGTATGATCCTACTTCTTTCCAAGGGACACAAGCTCAAGATGATATTCCACCACAAGACCACAATCAAAAAGGCAAGGACAAGCTTCAAGAGGAGATTGATGCATTTGAAGAAGCTCCTAAGGCCTTGGGCAAGTGGGTTCCCAAGACTACATCAAGTTCTACTACATCAAGTACGACTATAACTCCAAGGATTCCCATCAAGATGATGTGGATCCCGAAGAAGAAGAACTAGAGAGTTCTTGAGGGTGACTCCGCCAACACACTTCACTCAAATCTTTTTGGCAAGGACAAGTGCAAAAAACCTCCACATCTTGCACTAGTTCAAGGAGTCACAAACCCTCTTGTTGGTAAGACAAGGGACAACGTAACCTAATGCTTTCATGGACATCATCTATGTGTACATCACTCTATGTCTATGGATATCCTTGTTTGTTCCTTGTGGGACTAACCCGTGTAGGTATTGAAAGTGCAACTCACTCCAATGGATTGCTCCAAATGATCTACATCAACATTGAGCATCCACATCTTCAACATCTACATGAAGTCATCATCGTCAAAACCCAAGGTTAGTTCATCCCTCTTAGGGGGGATATCACATCTAGGGGAGCTTTACTCTAATCAATTGAGCTAAAGAAACTCTAATGATGTGAACACAACAATGCTTTATGTAAAAGTGGCAACCCCACTTGTGCTTAAATGATGAGTATGACCTATGATCAAATGTTCTCATTTGACTCTAAGTCAATATACTCATATATAGATGACCTAGTCATCGCCAATTGCTTGATAGATGCTAGAGTGTTTGTGCATGCTTTGTCACATATTTCATTTGCCATCTTATTGTGTGAGAATGTTGATTGCATATTTTACTCAATCAAGGACATCCACTTGTTGCTTTGATTGTTTGGCTTTTTCTCTTTTGCCAAGTGGATGGACAAGAATGCCTAAGAACTTCCTCTAGCTATCTATGTTTTTCTCATCTCAAACTCTATTCATGCTACATCACAAAGTTTGATCAAGTCAGATTCGAACCACTCTATGTGAGGAGCACTCGGAGTCCCCGATTTGTCATAGACTTAAACTTCCAAAACCTCTCTTTGCATTTCGGTATGACCGATCCATCCACTTCGGTCACACCGAGTTGATCTAAGTTTTCAATCTCGGTGCAACCGATTTGAACTTTTCGGTAACACCAAGTTGCAGTAACCGCTTGCGATTCTGCATCTCGGTGGGTTAGGATATATATACCAACGGGTGAGATTTTGGAAATTTCTTCAAAACCCACCATCCCGCTTGTATCCTGCTTTGCCGTCTCAGGTCTCCGCATCGTCTTCTCGTCGCCAGCGACCTCCCGCTGCTGGTTTCCATCGCTGTCACTGGAATTCTGCCCTGCCGTTGTCGCCGTAGCGAACTCACCACCAAGCTAGGGTATGAGTTCGATCTTTTGTGCTAATTCCTTACTCCGATTCTTAGCACAATGCAATGTCATGTTCTTTAACACATATGAAATCAATCTATCCAGAGAAAACTTCCTTTAGGTTAGGTTTGATTTGAAAATTTAGGGTTAGGTCTCCACCGAACTCATCCAGGACCGACCGAGTTGTAGAAAACGGTCTCACCGATTTGGCTTAGGTCATTGCACATGCGCTTTTCGGTCTGACCAAAAATTGCAAATCGGTGCGACCGAGTTCAACTCTTTGTGAAACCCTAGCAATCTCGGAGCCACCGAACTGTGACTCGGTCTGACCGAATTCACTAGTTTAGACTCCAAAAGTTGCATCGGTGTCACCGAGTTTAACAAATCGGTAGCTCCGAAATGCTTTCTGTGGAGAACTAAAACTAAGTTTTTGACTCATCTGTTTTGCAAAAACTCTGCACTTTGTGATGCTCATCCACTCTACCTCATCCACATCTATTCACAGGGTTTGCTATCAGTTTGCTTGCCAGAATGTCTGACCAGAGTGATAGCCAGAACAAATCAGAAGAGCAAGTGCAAATGAGTGAGGACACTAGTCCCTCAAGTAGCTATGATGAAGGCAGCAGGAGCACTCCCAGTAATTTGCCCAAGGCAGCCACCAGATCAAGGAAGAAGAGAACCTCAGATTCTGAGGATGAGGACTATGTGGCTGTTGAGGAAGAAGTGAGCTCCAAGAAGAAAGTGTTGAAGAAGGAATATGCAACTGCTGCTGCAACAAAGCCTGGTTTGAACAAGAAGGCACCAACTAAGAGAGTTCCTATGTCAAAGGCCAGAGCCTCCACTCATGAAACCTCCAAGTCAATTGGAGGAGAGGTTGCTGGTGAGGGCAAAAAGAAGTAAAGAAAGAGGGGAAGATGGTGCAAGAAGGTGGACCCATGGCAGAATTTGAAAGGCATTCCTCTGAAGAAGAAGAGGAAGAGGAAGAGGATGCTGCACCAGCAGCCAAGTCCCAAAAGCTTATGGGGGATGCTATCAAGTCAGGGGTTGCTCCTTCAAAGCCCAAGACTGCCCCCAAAGCTGCTGCTCAAGATCAAAAGACTTCTAAGCCCAAGAGAAGCACTAGGAACATCCCAACTGAAGAGAAGAACAAGGCCCCAGTGCCTGAAGTTGAAGAAAAAGATGTTGAAGCCCAAGTGCTAAGGAAACTGAAACCAAAGATTCTAGACCATAATGACACTCATCCAGTGGCAGAGGATATGAGCATCAGGAAGGATGCAGGTCTGAGACTTTGGAGACAGTCTGATCCATGTGCTGTGAGAAGGAAGACTGCTGTGGACTACGGGTTCCACACCAAAAAAACAACAAGATTTCTATGAGACCATTCTATTAGACAAGAAACCTATAGTCTGTGATATGAAGTGGGTTGATTGGGAATTCATTGATGAGAATGAAGACTATTTTCCAGGAGTACATGAAAGCTTCAAAGCTTGTGGAGTTGACGAGTTTGTTGGACAAAAGTTGACAAAATGGAATGATGAACTCATCATGTAATTCTACTCCACTGCTCATTTTTATCCAGATGGTACGATTGTTTGGATGTCTGAAGGTACAAGGTACCAGTCAACTGTTGATGAGTGGGCCAAGTTGATAAAAGCCCCTGAAGAGCATATGGATGATTTGGATGTCTATGCCAAGAAGAAGAAATACCACAACTCTATGGCAAACATGTACAAGGAGATCCCAGACAAAGCATTGGATACACACAAATTTGGATCTATACATTACTTGTTGTCTGGTCTAGCTACAATCAACACAATCTTGAGGCATACTTTGTTGCCCAAATCTGGAGATCACAAGATGATCAGAGGCCATTCAATCAACTTGCTGCAGATATTTGATGTACCTCAGAAATTCAAGGTCATGAGCCTGATTGTTGAAACAATCAAGAGGACAGCTGCAGATCAGAAGAGATCTTGTGGGTATGCTCCACACATTCAGGTGCTCATCAACTCCAAGGTGGGCACAGACACTTATTTGGTCGACAAGGAGCACTTACCTTTGAGACGAGAATTTGAATATAACATAGTTGTGATGAATGAGGATGATCCTACATCTGAGCAAGCACAAGAGAGCAAAGGCAAAGGCTGAGAAGGCTGCAAAGATGCCAAGTGTTGAGGAGGCATCTCAAGTTTTTCTAAAGTCAAAACAAGATCAGCTAGCCTATCTGATTCAAGCAACTTTGAGGATTGAGAAGGGCTTGGCCACCCTGACTCATAATCAGGAGAGCTTGGAGAGGATCATAGAGACCAAGTTTTATGATCTTGATCTGAAAGTAACTGAGATACAGACTGTAGTTGAGCAGCTCCAGGAGGAAGCAGAGGAGAAGAAAGGGAAGGCTACTACAGAAGCTTTTCAGAGAGTGCCTAGAGGTCAGAGATCTGCTGCAGTGCCAGTGCCTAACACTAGAGCAACTACTTCAGCACCAGCAGCAACAGCTTTAGTGCCACCTCCAGTTGCCACTCCACCATCTCCAACAACATCTACTGATGCCTTTGTCCTTGGAGTCCTCTCTACACCACCTCCCGAAGACCAATCCTAGAGAGACGCATAACACTATGCATTTTCAAGCTTTTTGGTAACTTGTTGCCAAAGGGGGAGAAATGTATAGATCATAGGCTTCAAGAGAGAGTGTTGCTTCTTTTGTCTCTTTTGCTATTTGCTTCATACTTTTGTGTGTGCTTGTTTAATACTCTTTATGTCTGTGTGTGAGATACTTGTATGATCATGTGTTTGATCATATTCTACTTTAATGTTTGCTTGGATGATATTATCTTTTATATCCCCATATGATCATTCACTTTGCTTGGTGATGAGTGCATGTTTTAATTCCTATCATTTTGAGCGCTCCACCAAGATGTATGTGACATGGAAGAGTAACCCATGATCCTAATCGATTGTGCATTCGCATTCAAAAGAAAATTTTAAATAATGCACAAATTTAGGGGGAGCTCTTGCTTATCACATACTTCTCAAAGCGACGATGTATTTCAATCTTATTATCATTTGTCGAAGCTTTGATCTATATGTTGTCATCAATTACCAAAAAGGGGGAGATTGAAAGTGCAACCATCCCTGGGAGGTTTTGGTAATTACTAACAACATATAGCTCATTGAACTAATGCTATTTCAAGATGATCATTTCAGAAAGTTCAGTGATTGGCATGGCATGGATTAGGAATGTGGACCCCTCAAAATGCTAAGGACACATATTGGCTCAAGCTCAAGGCTCTACATTTTCATTTTAGTGATCCAAGATCACATTGAGTCCATAGGAAAAGCCAATACTAATAGAAGGGGATGAGGTGTTGCTTAATGGATTGCTTGCTCAAAATGCTTAGTGATATGCTCCAAAGCCCTCAACCACTTTCTCATATCCACATATGTCCCAAACCAAAAGTCAAACTCGGCCCTACCAATTTGATCTATCCGGCGCCACCGAGTTCACTTGACATAGCCACTGCCAGAAACCCTAGTCACTTCGGTCTCACCGATAGGGATCTTGGTCTCACCGAGATGGGATTGCAAACTCTCTGTTTCCCTTCATAACGTTTCCACCGAGTTCGCAATGCAAACTCTCTGTTTCCCTTTCGTAACGTTTCAGTCCAACCGAAATGAGCGAATCGGTCCCACCGAGTTTGCCTGGCCAACTCTCTGTTTGCCTATTACAGAAATCGGTCCTACCGAGTTTATGTGATCGGTCTCACCAAGATTACGTTATGCCCTAACCCTAATGAAATCGGTCCCACCGAGTTGACATGTCGGCCCCACCGAAAAGCCTAACGTTCACATTTTGAACTAAATCGGCCTGACCGAGTTTTAGGATTCGGTCCCACCAAGTTTGGTAAATTGTGTGTAATGGTTAGATTTTGTGTGGAGGCTATATATACCCCTCCACCCACTCTTCATTCGGAGAGAGAGCCATCAGAACGTGCCTACACTTCCAGCATACATTTTATGAGAGAGAACCACCTACTCATGTGTTGAGACCAAGATATTCCATTCCAACCACAAGAATCTTGATCTCTAGCCTTCCCCAAGTTGCTTTCCACTCAAATCATCTTTCCATCAAATCCAAATCTGTGTGAGAGAGTTGAGTGTTTGGGAGACTATCATTTGAAGCACAAGAGCAAGGAGTTCATCATCAACACACCATCTATTACCTTTTGGAGAGTGGTGTCTCCTAGATTGGTTAGGTGTCACTTGGGAGCCTCCGACAAGATTGTGGAGTTGAACCAAGGAGTTTGTACGGGCAAGGAGATCGCCTACTTCGTGAAGATCTACCCTAGTGAGGCAAGTCCTTCGTGGGCGATGGACATGGTGGGATAGACAAGGTTTCTTCTTCGTGGACCCTTCGTGGGTGGAGCCCTCCGTGGACTCGCGCAGCCGTTACCCTTCGTGAGTTGAAGTCTCCATCAACGTGGATGTACGATAGCACCACCTATCGGAACCACGGGAAAAAAATCTCCGCATCTAGCTACATTGCGTTTGCTCCCTCGAAACTCCTCCCTTTACCTTCATATGCAAATGTTTTACATTCCTGCTATACTCTTAGACTTGCATGTGTAGGTTGATTGCTTGACTTGTTCTAAGTTGCTAGAATCTGCCAAGACATAAAATTGGGAAAAGGCTAGATTTTTATTTGGTCAAGTAGTATAATCACCCCCCCTCTAGACATACTTTCGATCCTACACTATTGACTTTCGTGCTTGCATAGGGAATCACAAACCTTAACACCAATATTCTTACTAAAGCATAATTACTCATTAACATGACTCACATATTATTTCAACATATCGCAAAACTATTAAAATGAATCAAGTTTGTTTTTGTCCAATGATCTTCATGAAAGTTTTTATTATATCCCTATTGAATATCTATCACTTTGGGACTAATTTCATATGTTGCTTTTGATAGCTCAAACAAATCTAAGTGAAGAACATGAGCATAAAAATTTCTTCTCTCAAAATAATTTAAGTGAAGCAAGAGAGAATTTCTTACAAAAATTACTAACTCTCAAATAAATCTAAGTGAAGCTTGAGAGCATTTCTTCAAAAATACTAAAGCACACCGTGCTCAAAAATATATAAGTGAAGCACTAGAGCAATTACATAGCTCAAAAAGATTTAAGTGAAGCATAGAGAGCAATTCTAACAAGTCATAGAATAATTTTGGCTCTCTCAAATAGGTGTCCAGATGGGATAGATGACTTCAAATAAAAAGCAAAACAAGCAAAGACTCATATCATAAAAGACGCTCCAAGCAAAACTCATGATATGTGACGAATAAAAATATAGCTCCAAGTAAAATACTGATGGTCGTTAGAAGAAAGAGGGGATGCCACTCGGGCATCCCCAAGCTTAGTTGCTTGCTTCTCTTTTAGATAATGGCTTGGGATGCCATGGGGCACCCCCAAGCTTAGGCTCTTCTTACTCCTTATTCCTTCATCCATCGTGATCTCACCCAAAACTTGAAAACTTCAATCACACAAAACTCAACAAAACCTTGGTGAGATCCGTTAGTAAAAGAAAGCAAATCACTACTATAAGTACTATTGCAAACCCATTCAAATTTTATTTTTTGCATTATATCTATTGTATTCCAGCTTTGCTATAGCTTATACCCTCCAATACAAACCATAGATTCATCTAAATAAGCACACAACTCAAAGAAAACAGAATCTGTCAAAAAAACAGAACAATCTGTAGCAATCTGAAAACTTCCGATACTTCTATAACTCCAAAAATACTGAAAATTTAGGAAAACGTGGGAAATTTGTATATTAATCTTCTGCAAAAAGAATCAATATTTTATCACGCTTCTGTTAAATAAGAGAATTATTTTCCTGGGCGCAAAAGTTTCTGTTTTTCAGCAAGATCAAATTAACTATCACCCAACATGATCCCAAAGGCTTTGCTTGGCACAAACACTAATTAAAACACAAAAAACACTATCATAACAGTAGCATAATTGTGCAAACACTCAAGAACCTAAAAAATAAATTTTATTCATTGGGTTGCATCCCAACAAGCGCTAACATTTTATGCCCCTAGCTAGGCATAAGATTTAAACGAGGCTCACGTAAAAGACAAGAATTGAAGCACAAAGAAAGCATCATGATACATGTGACAAACACATTTAAGTCTAACATACTTCCTATGCATAGGAAACTTATAAGCAAACAAATTATCAAGACTAGAAACATCTAACATATGCAAAGAAGAGGAATAAAACATTAACAATCTTAACATAATGAGAGGTAATTTAGTAACATGAAAATTTCTACAACCATATTTTCCTCTCTCATAATAATTACATGTAGGATCATAATCAAATTCAACAATATATCTATCATATAAAAATTTGTCTTCATGATCCACATGCATGCAAAGTTGACACTCTTCCAAAATAGTGGGATTAACATCAACTAAAGTCATGACCTCTCCAAAACCACTTTCATCAAAAATTTCATAAGATTGAACACTCTCCAAATATGTGGGATTATCTTTACCTAAAGTTGACGCTCTTCCAAACCCACTTTCAATATTATTGCAAACATTATTATCAATAACATATTCATCATGAGGCTTAAATAAATTTTCAAGATCATAAGAAGCATCACCCCAATCATGATCATTACAATGAGTAGTGAACATAACAAGAACAACAGCCGAGATACGACGGAGACGTATCAGCATCCCCAAGCTTAATTCCTGCTCGTCCTCGAGTAGGTAAATGATAAAAAAGATAATTTTTTATGTGGAATGCTACCTAGCATAATCTTGATCACATATCTAATCACGGCATGAATATTAAGACACGAGTGATTCAAAGCAATAGTCTATCATTTGACATAAAAACAATAATACTTCAAGCCTACTAATAAAGCAATCATGTATTTTCAAAATAACATGGCCAAAGAAAGTTATCCCTACAAAATCATATAGTCTGGCTATGCTCCATCTTCACCACACAAAATATTCAAATCATGCACAACCCCGATGACAAGCCAAGCAATTGTTTCATACTTTTGATGTTCTCAAACCTTTTCAACTTTCACGCAATACATGAGCGTGAGCCATGGACATAGCACTATAGGTGGAATAGAATGGTGGTTGTGGAGAAGACAAAAAAGGAGAAGATAGTCTCACATCAACTAGGCGTATCAACGGGCTATGGAGATGCCCATCAATAGATATCAATGTGAGTGATTAGGGATTGCCATGCAACGGATGCACTAAGAGCTATAAGTGTATGAAAGCTCAAACTGAAAACTAAGCGGGTGTGCATCCAACTTGCTTGCTCATGAAGACCTCGGGCGTTTGAGGAAGCCCATCATCGGAATATACAAGCCAAGTTCTATAATGAAAATTCCCACTAGTATATGAAAGTGATAACTCAAGAGACTCTCTATATGAAGAACATGGTGCTACTCTGAAGCACAAGTGTGGTAAAGGATAGTAACATTGCCCCTTCTCTCTTTTTCTCTCATTTTGTTGTTGTTTATTTATTTTATTTATTTTATTTTTTTGGTGGGCTTCTTTGGCCTCTTTTTTTGGCTTCTTTGGCCTCTTTTATTTATTTTTAATGTCCGAAGTCTCATCCTGACTTGTGGGGGAATCATAGTCTCCATCATCCTTTCCTCACTGGGGCAATGCTCTAATAATGATGATCATCACACTTTTTATTTACTTACAACTCAATATTACAACTCGATACTAGAACAAAGATATGACTCTATATGAATGCCTCCGGCGGTGTACCGGGATGTGCAATGATCTAGCATAGCAATGACATCAAAAAACGGACAAGCCATGAAAATATCATGCTAGCTATCTTACCATCATGCAAAGCAATATGATAATGAATGCTCGAGTCATGTATATGATGATGATGGAAGTTGCATGGCAATATATATCGGAATGGCTATGGAAATGCCATGATAGGTAGGTATGGTGGCTGTTTTGGGGAAGGTATATGGTGGGTTTATGGTACCGGCAAAAGTTGAGCGGTACTAGAGAGGCTAGCAATGGTGGAAGGGTGAGAGTGCGTATAATCCATGGACTCAACATTAGTCATAAAGAACTCACATACTTATTGCAAAAATCTATTAGTTATCGAAACAAAGTACTACGCGCATGCTCCTAGGGGGATAGATTGGTAGGAAAAGACCATCGCTCGTCCCCGACCGCCACTCATAAGGAAGACAATCAATAAATAAATCATGCTCCGACTTCATCACATAACGGTTCACCATACGTGCATGCTACGGGAATCACAAACTTCAACACAAGTATTTCTATAATCCACAGCTACCCACTAGCATGACTCTAATATCACCATATTTATATCGCAAAACTATTGCAAGGAATCAAACACATCATATTCAATGATCTACAAGTTTTATGTAGGATTTTATGACTAACTATGTGAATGACCAGTTCCTGTCATCTCTCTAAATAGATATAAGTGAAGCAAGAGAGTTTAATTCTTTCTACAAAAGATAGGCCCACGCTCTAACAAATATAAGTGAAGCAAAAGAGAATTCTACAAATGGCGGTTGTCTAAGTGAATAGAAACAGGCAATTCAGACTTCAAATGATATAAGTGAAGCACATGAAGCATTCTATAAAGCCATACTCAAAAGATATAAGTGAAGTGCAAAGAGCATTCCATAAATCAACCAAGGACCATCTCATACCAGCATGGTGCGTAAAAGAAAAATGAAAACTAAATGCAAAAGACGCTCCAAGATTTGCACATATCACATGGATGAAACGAATCCGAAAACATACCGATACTTGTTGAAGAAAGAGGGGATGCCTTCCGGGGCATCCCCAAGCTTAGACGCTTGAGTCTCCTTGAATATTTACTTGGGGTGCCTCGGGCATCCCCAAGCTTGAGCTCTTGCCTCCCTTCCTTCTTCTCACATCGAGACCTTCTCGATCATCGAACACTTCATCCACACAAAACTTCAACAGAAAACTCGGTAAGATCCATTAGTATAATAAAGCAAATCACTACTCTAAGTACTGTTGCAAACCAATTCATATTTTGTTTTTGCATTGTGTCTACTATAGTATAACTTTTTCATGGCTTAATCAACTGATATAAATCAATAGTTTCATCAAAACAAGCAAACTATGCATCAAACACAAAATCTGTCTAAAACAGAACAGTCTGTAATAATATGAACATTCACCATACTTATGATACTTGAAACATTCTTCAAAAATTAGGAAAAATAAACAATTTGTATAGAAAGACAGTGCTAAAATAATCAGAACCATTTGACGTTCCACCAAAAAATTAAAAATCACGCACTACAACCAAAGTTTCTGTCCTGCACCATACAAACCAACAAGCATTGTAAACATCCTAAAGGTAAACCTTGGTACATTATTTTTATAATACAATGGAATTGTACAAGGGGATAATTATTTTCTTTGAAAAGTTTCTGTAATCAAGATTCACAAAGTTTCCGTGAGCATGAACAAAGTTCAAGGCTAGCTCCCACTTGAACAATGCTCGTCTTTCTCACTTTCGCTTTTCTTTTTGAAAAGTTTCGGGTTCCCCTCTTTTTTTGTTTTGTTTTCAAACTATATAAAAGAACTCAACAGAAATAAATGACTCTCTAAAACTTCCGGGTTGTCTCCCTGGCAGCGCTTTCTTTAAAGCCATTAAGCTAGGCATATAGTGCTCAAGTAGTGAATCCACCCGGATCCCAAGGTATATCAAAGCCAATTTTAATTAGCAATGATTTGGCATTTAGTAGTGAGCACAAGGCAACATATATCATGCAACAAATAAGTCTAACTCTCTTCCTATGCATCGGCATGTCATAAAAGAACAATTCATGCACACCTAGTAAAGGCCAATGCATAGTAGAAGCAGTTTCTTGCAATTTTACCATGTTGGAAACATAGAGAGGTGGAGATATAGTTCCTCTCTCATAATAATTGCAAGTAGGAGCAGCAAGCACATGCATATTATATTCATCAAAATCATCATGTGCAACGGTAAAAGGCAACCCATCAATATAATCCTTAATAAGTGCAAACTTCTCCGATATAGTGTAGTTGGGAGAATTCAAAAAGATAATAGGACTATCATGCGTGGGTGCAATAGCAACAATTTCATGTTTAACATAAGGAACTATAGCAAGTTCATCTCCATAAGCATAATTTATATTGGCATCTTGGCCACAAGCATAGCAAGCATCATCAAAAAGGGATATTTCAAGAGAATCAACGGGATCATAATAGTCATCATAGCAATCATCCTTCGGTAAGCACGAAGGGAAATTAAACAATGTTTGAGTTGAAGAGTTACTCTCATTAGAAGGTGGGCACGGGTAGCTAATCCGCTCTTCCTCCTTTTGTTCTTCGCTCTCCTCCTCATCTTTTTCATCCAATGAGCTCACAGTTTCATCAATTTCTTCTTCCATAGATTCCTGCAAAATATTAGTCTCTTCTTGGACAGCGGAGTAGTCTCCAATATATGGTTCAACATAGGCATTAGAAGCATAATTATCATAGCAATATTTAAGTATGGCAAAATTTTCAGATTTGTAAAGAGTAGCATCATACGTTTCAATCAAAGAAGCAATTTCATAAGCACCCTTAAAAGCATCAAATTCTTCAATTTGTTGAACACCATAGTAATTATAAACACCTTTAGCATAAGAAGATACGATTCCATTATCGCTAAATAAACATTGGTAGGGAAGGTGTTTCTTAGGGTCTTCAGAACAACAAGTCACATCATAAATTTCACATAAATTCCAAGCATAGCATTGCAAATGATGAATTTGACCCAGTAAAAGTTTCCCTTTTTCAGATATGTGGTGTCGAACATAACAAGCATGCTCATCTAAAGATCTGCCCTCAACTAAGCTAGTTGGGGTTTTAGCACGAGAACATAGGGATCGAAGATGATGCAAGTAATAAGCTTCAGGAGTACGATAGATTTTGAGTGGTTATTCAACCATTGGTTCAGTAGGTACAACTAATTTTTTTGGTATTTTGCGTTTCCTACCAATAACTAAAGATAGAAAACAACTAAGAACAGCAAATAAAAATTACTTAGTGATAAAGCAAACAAGCACACACGAGAATATTCACCCCACGCTATTGCTCCCCGCCAACGGCGCTAGAAAAAGGTCTTGATAACCCACAAGTATAGGGGATCAATTGTAGCCTCTTTCGATAAGTAAGAGTGTCAAACCCAACGAGGAGCTAAAGGTAGAACAAATATTCCCTCAAGTTCTATCGACCACCGATACAACTCTACGCACTCTTAACGTTCGCTTTACCTAGAACAAGTATGAAACTAGAAGTACTTTGTAGGTGTTTTTGGATAGGTTTGCAAGAATATAAAGAGCGCGTAAATAAAAAGTAGGGGCTGTTTAGGTAAAGACACAACTAAATTAGTTTTAGTAGAGAGCTTTTTGTCACGAGAAAGTTATTTGTCCCTAGGCAATCGATAACTAGACCGTTAATCACTATTGCAATTTTATTTGAGGGAGAGGCATAAGCTAACATACTTTCTCTACTTGGATCATATGCACTTATGATTGGAACTCTAGCAAGCATCCGCAACTACTAAAGATCATTAAGGTAAAACCCAACCATAGCATTAAAGCATCAAGTCCTCTTTATCCCATACGCAAACAACCTACTTACTCGGGTCTATGCTTCTGTCACTCACGCCACCCACCATAAGCAAATCATGAACATATTGCAAACCCTACAGCGGGAATCCCTCACGCTTGCGCGACACAGAGAGCACCATAGGACAGCACCAATAATAAAACATGGAACTCAAACCAATCTTGATCATCAAATAACCCATAGGACAAAACGGATCTACTCAAACATCGTAGGATAGCCATACATCATTGGGAAATAATATATAGCGTTGAGCACCATGTTTAAGTAGAGATTACAACGGGTAAAAGAGAGGTTACACCGCTGCATAGAGGGGGGAAGAGTTGGTGATGATGGCGGTGAAGTTGTTGGTGAAGATTGCGGTGATGATGATGGCCACGGCAGCGTTCCGGTGCCACCGGAAGAGAAGGGGAGAGGGGGGCCCTTCGTCTTCTTCTTCCTTGACCTCCTCCCTAGATGGGAGAAGGGTTTCCCCTCTGGTCCTTGGCCTCCATGGCGTGGGAGGGGCGAGAGCCCCTCCGAGATTGGATCTGTCTCTCTGTCTCTCTCTGTTTCTGCGTTCTAGTATTCTGCCCTTTCACCGTTTCGTATATATATGGAGATCCGTAACTCTGATTGGATTGAAACCTTCGCCGATAATTTTTTCCGAAAATTAGCTTTCTTGCGGCCAAAGTAGAGCAGCAACCGCCTTACGGGGGGCCCACGAGGGGGCAGGCGCGCCCCCCTGCCTCGTGCCCCCCTCGGGCACCGTCTCGCGTTGATTCTTCCTCCCATATTCTCCAAATATTCCAAAAATATTCTCCGTCCGTTTTTATCCCGTTTGTATTCCGTTTGATATGGGGATTCTGCGAAACATAAAACTTGCAACAAACATGAACTGGCACTAGGCACTGGATCAATATGTTAGTCCCAAAAATAGTATAAAAAGTTTCCAAAAGTATATGAAAGTTGTATAATATTGGCATGGAACAATAAAAAACTATAGATACGACGGAGACGTATCAAGCCCCAAGCTTGGGGTTTTGTATATCATTAACACATGACATTAATAGAATTTATAGTAAAATCATTGCAATCATGCTTTTCATTCAAGGAGCTATCATGAATCACTTCATAAATTTCCTCTTCACAATTTTCAGATTCACGAATCTCAAGCAAAACTTCATAAAGATAATCTAGTGCACTCAACTCACTAGCAATTGGTTCATCATGATTGCATCTTTTAAAAAGATTAGCAAGTGGATGGGGATCCATATCAATAGATTTTTACCAAGTGAAGATGCAAGCATATAGGAGGCACATGGCAACACATGCAAACAAAAGATCCGACGAGAAAAAGGCGAACGAAAAAGAGGGCGAAGAAAACGGCAAATTTTTGTGAAGTGGGGGAGATGAAAACGAGAGGCAAATGGTAAATAATGTAAATTGCAAGGAGATGAGATTTGTGATTAGGAACCTGGTAGATGTTGATGATGTCTCCCTGGCAACGGCGCCAAAAATTCCATTTGATGCGGGTTGAACTACGTCTGTATTTCCCCAAAGAGGAAGGGGTGGTGCAGCACAGCGACGGTAGGTATTTCCCTCAGTGATGAGACCAAGGTTATCGAACTAGTAGGAGAATCACGCAACACTATGTAAACAGTACCTGCACACAAAGAACAAATACTTGCAACCCGACATATTGAACGTTGTCAATCCCTTTCGGGTAATGGTGCCAGAAATTGTCGAGTTGACGGGATAAAAATATGATAGATTGGATAAATAGATCGCGAATAAGTGCAAAATAAAATAAAGTGCAGCAAGGTATTTTTGGGTTTTTGGATTAATAGATCTATTAATAAAAGCGAATAAAAATAGATCTCAAAGGCAAATATAATAAAGAAGAGACCCGGGGGCCGTAGATTTCACTCGTGGCTTCTCTCGAGAAAAATAGCATACACTGGGTAAACAAATTACTGTTGGGCAATTGATAGAACTTCAACTAATTATGACGATATCCAGGCAACGACCATTATATAGGCATCACGTCCAAGATTAGTAGACCGACTCCTGCCTGCATCTACTATTATTACTCCACACATCGACCGCTATCTAGCATGCATCTAGTGTATTAAGTTCATGGAGAAACGGAGCAATGCAATAAGAACGATGACATGATGTAGACAAGATCTATTTATGTAGAAATAGACCCCATTTTGTTATCCTTAATGGCAATGATACATACGTGTCGGTTCCCCTTCTGTCACTGGGATCAAGCATCGTAAGATCGAACCCATCACAAAGCACCTCCTCCCATGGCAAGAAAAATTGATCTAGTTGGCCTAACTAAACCAAAGATTCGAAGAAGAAATACGAGGCTATAAGTAATCATGCATATAAGAGATCAAAAGACTCAAATAACTTTCATGGATCAAAACATACATCTGATCATAAACTCAAAGTTCATTGGATCCCAACAAACACACCGCAAAAAGAGTTACATCAAATAGATCTCCAAAAGACCATTGTATTGAGAATCAAAAGAGAGAGAGGAAGCCATCTAGCTACTAACTATGGACCCGTAGGTCTACAATGAATTACTCACGCATCATCGGAGAGGCACCAATGAGGATGATGAACCACTCTATGATGGTGTCTAGTTTGGATCTGTGGTTTCTGGAACTTGCGGCGGCTGAAATTGATTTTCGTCGACTCCCCTAGGGTTTCTGGAATATTGAGGTATTTATAGATCAAAGAGGCGGTGCGGGAGGCCACCAAGGTGGGCATAACCCACCTGGGCGCCTGGGCCCCCAGGCGCACCCTGGTGGGTTGTGCCCCCCTCGGGGCACCCCTCTGGTACTTCTTCGGCCCGTCTTGTGTCTTCTGGTCCAGAAAAAATCTCCAAAAAGTTTCGCTGCGTTTGGACTCCGTTTGGTATTGATTTTCTGCGAAGTAAAAACAAGCAAAAAAACAGCAACTGGCAGTGGGCACTATGTCAATAGGTTATTCCCAAAAATGATATAAAGTTGCTATAAAATGATTATAAAACATCCAAGAATGATAATATAACAGCATGGAACAATCAAAAATTATAGATACGTTGGAGACGTATCAGCTGGCCGAAAACCGATACAACGAACGTGCACCAATCCTGTAACTGCGTACCAAATGAGTCGATGACTCTTTCGCCAAAGCATAGAGTAGAGACCCAAACAACCGATAAAAAAATGATCTCGGGATATATGATGAGTGTATTTTGGTGGAGAAAAGTAAAATGGGTTGATGCTCTTAATGAGAAAGAGTGAACGATAGGAATAATTATTAGTACCTCTTGCAGTTTGTGAGCATTTTAATCCTCATCAGTGTCACCATTTTCCTTTCTCTTCTCCTCATCTCGCTCTGTGGGATGGTTGGGATTGGCACCTGCTTCATTCCTGATCGCAGGTGCTGCAACCTTGCTTTCTGAAGGTGACGTTATCAAGGTATATCTCTGCTTTTTTGAGACTTCAACGCAACTACTTACATATGCATATTTAGTCATTTAACTTACATATGCATAACCTAATAATTTGTTCAACGACATTTCACCTCAAAACCTAAAGAGCGTGACAATGTGCTTTTGACCCCAGCCGTTTCATAACGACATTTCACCTCAAAACCTAAAGAGCTTGACATGCACGATCTTGTTCCATGGTCAAAACCGTGTCTGAATATATGAGTGATAATGCTCCAAACACAAGTACATACATACATATGGAGTCACTTAACTTGGAACAATCAGGCACAACAAAATAATGTGTTCCATATCAGCAGAAAGCTAATGAATAATAACACAGAGCACATATACGATCACTGCACAATAGTTAATTCAACAATATTTTTTCTGGAACAAGGGAAACTAACCCCCAAATTTCCATACATCATATGAAAACACAAATGAAGTATTCAGACAAAAAAACATCCCAAATTTAATAGAGCTTAGGTCCTACCGAATGCATAAAGCTATTGGGGACATAGTATAAGCGGATTAACAACAACGTATGTTTTCTTGGTTGGTTGCTTCTCAATCTATTTGCTAGATTTTCCTTGTACTAAGCGGGAATACTGCTTGTGCATCCAACTCCTTTAACCCAATTGTGCCAAATGAGTCCACCATATCTACCTATATGCGGTATTCCATGCCATTTCAAGTAAATTTGTATTTGCCAACTCTAATTTTTCAAAATGCATTTCCTTTTTGTGTGCCTGTACCACTCATGAAGCAGCAGGGGGTGGCCAATATTTTCCATGATGGATACTTTATTCTCACGATGAGTGTTTATTCACTTCTTGCACGAGAGTGTGGCAGGTAATAGGGATATCCAGTCCCGAAAAGAAAAGAAATTTACTTTATGTTGTCAAATAATAAATTCCTTCGGAAGTGTTGGTATGGAAGGCACCCATGGATACGACTAGCCATGGATTATGAAAGAATGGTGGGAAAAGGAATAAACTTTATTTTATGTTTGGGAACCGCCTATGATTTATCTAGCATGGAAAGTATTGGAAATTCTCGGTAGTTTTCGATGAAAGGAAAAGCGTGCCTCTCAAAATAATTCTATCTCTCAATTTAAGCTTTGAGCTCTGGCACCTCTACAAATCTCTGCTTCCCTCTGTGAAGGGCCTATCTATTTACTTTATGCAATTTTTTTATTTGAGTCCCTATCTTCTCTTATAAAGCACCAACTAGGGAACACTATTATCATACTTTTGCATTGGATGTAGCTAATATTTGAGTGTGTTTCATGAATGAATCAATGATTGAGCATAATGGGCTAGGGATAGCTTGCTTTAGTGTTGATATTCCGATAGACATGGTTGCTTCTTGATATGCTTGAGTATTGAGGTCTTCATGTCAAATTATAGGCTATTGCTTTGAATCATCTAAAGTTCAAATGTCCATGCTACAAAAGAAAGAATATATGATGAATATGATGGGTAGCATTCGACATCCAAAAATCTGTTTTTATCATTTACCTACTCGAGGACGAGCAGGAATTAATCTTGGGGATGCTGATACATCTCCAACGTATCTATACTTTTTTATTGTTCCATGCTATTAAAGTATCATCCTTGGATGTTTTATACTCATTTACTAGCAACTTTATATCAATTTTTGGGACTAACCTATTGACATAGTGCCCAGCGCCAGTTGTTATTTTTTCTTGTTTTTTACTTCACAGAAAATCAATACCAAACAGAGTCCAAATGCCACGAAACTTTTTGGAGTTTTTTTCTCCCCGGAAGACACCTAGGAGGCCAAGGAAGTGCACCAAAGGAGGACCGTGGGGCCTACTAGGAACCAGGGCACGCCCTGGTGGGTAGCGGCACCCACGGGAAGCTTCTCCACTGATACGTATCCAACGTATCTTTAATTTTTTATTGTTCCATGCTGTTATATTGTCAATCTTGGATGTTTTATAATCATTTTAAATAGTCATTTTTTATCATTTTTTGGTACTAACCTATTGACATAGTGGCAAGTGCCAGTTGCTGTTTTTTCCATGTTTTTTACATCGCAGAAAATCAATATCAGACGGAGTCCAAATGCCACGAAACTCCACAGAGAATTTTTATGGGCCAGAAGGAACACAACGGGCCCTGGCTGCGCCTGGGGGTGCCCCGAGGGAGGCACGACCCACCAAGGTGCGCCAGGAGGCCCAGGCGCGCCCTGGTGGGTTGTGCCCACCTCGGGTGCCCCCGGACCGCCTCTTTGCTCTATAAATACCCCAATATTCCAGAAACCCTAAGAAAATTGACGAAATATTCATCCAGTCGCCGCAGAGTCCAGAACCACCAGATCCAATCTAGACACCATCTCGGATGGGGTTCACCACCTCCATCCTCTCCGATGATGCGTGAGTAGTTCTTTGTAGACCTTCGGGTCCATAGTTAGTAGCTAGATGGCTTCCTCTCTCTCGCTGAATTCTCAATAGAATGGTCTCTGGGAGATCCATATGATGTAACTCTTTTGCGGTGTGTTTGTTGGGATCTGATGAACTTCGAGTTTATGATCAGTTATATCTTTTTATATCCATGAAAGTATTTGAGTTTCTTTGATCTCTTTTATGCATGATCTCTTATAGCCTCGTATTTCTTCTCCGATATTTGGGTTTTGTTTGGCCAACTTGATCTATTTATCTTGCAATGGGAAGAGGTGCTTTGTAGTGGGTTCGATCTTACGGTGCTTGATCCTAGTGACAGAAAGGGAAACGACACGTATGTACCGTTGCTACTAAGGATAAAACGATGGGGTCTATCTCTACATAGATAGATCTTGTCTACATCATGTCATCGTTCTTATTGCATTACTCTGTTTTCCATGAACTTGATACACTAGATGCATGCTGGATAGCGGTCGATGTGTGGAGTAATAGTAGTAGATGCAGGCAGGAGTCGGTCTACTAATCTTGGATGTGATGCCTATATAATGATCATTGCCTGGATATCGTCATAATTATTTGAAGTTCTATCAATTGCCCAACAGTAATTTGTTTACCCACCGTTTGCTATTTTTCTCAAGAGAAGCCACTAGTGAAACCTACGGCCCCCGGGTCTTCTTTCTCATATATTTGCCTTTGCGATCTACTTTTTCCTTGCATTTATTTTCAGATCTACTAAACCAAAAATACAAAAAATACCTTGCTGCATTTTATTTCTATTTATTTTATTTGGCGTTCGATCTATCAATCTATTACATTTTTCTCACGTCCACACGCCGTTTCTGGCACCGTTACCCGAAAGGGATTGACAACCCCTTTAACACGTCGGGTTGCGAGTTGTTGTTATTTGTGTGCTGGGGCTATTTACGTTGTGTTTTTTGGTTCTCCTACTGGTTCGATAACCTTGGTTTCATATCTGAGAGAAATACCTACTGCCGCTGTGCTGCATCATCCCTTCCTCTTTGGGGAAATACCGACGTAGCTTCAAGCGACATCAAAAGGAATTTATGGCACCGTTGCCGGGGAAGATCTTCAACATATACCAGGTTCCTAATCACAAATCTCATCTCCTTGCAATTTACATTATTTGCCATTTGCCTCTCGTTTTCCTCTCCCCCACTTCACAAAATTTGCCGTTTTATTCGCCTCTCTTTTCCTGTTCGCTGTTTTCTTGCCGGATCTGTTTTTGTGTGCAACCTTGTTTGCCGTCACTATGGATAGTTCTTCCTCTATCACTTGCACTCCCGAGAATGAGATCCTCAACTTTAAACAAAGGGGAGGAGGAAATTTAAAAGATGCTTGGTATAGAATTTGCAATGCTCATAATAGATCTATCCGTAAGCAATCTACCATTGTTCTTCTTTGTTGTTTTTATGTTGGCATCACCACTTGGTATAGATTCGTCCTTGATACGATTACCGGTGGAAATATCTTGATGTGTCCCTCTCTTGATGCTTTTAATGCTATGGGAAATTTAGTGGGATCACCACCCCTTATGATTAATGAAACAACTTTGACCCTTGAGCATGTTATGGAAAGACTAGATGCTATTGAGAAGAAAATGCTCACCGAAGATCATATGGAAATTATAGATAAAAAGATGCATACTTTTGCCACTAATCTTGGGTCAAAAGCGGGAGATATTTTTAAGTTGTTAAAAGAGAAGGGTACCATAATCCATGAAAGAATAGAAGAAAGTCCGTCTCAGATTGATAAATTAGAAGAAATCTTTAATAATCTAAGCACGGCTTTTGCTTCTGCTAAAACTATCGAGCAAACTCCCGTAAAGCATGGTAGATCCAAAACCAAGGGTGCAACGGATCTCACGAAGGTTTTGTTGAGTTTTGTGTGATTGAAGTTTTCAAGTTTTGGGTTATCTTACGATGGATGAAGGAAGGATAGAAGAGCCTAAGCTTGGGGATGCCTCGGCGTCTCAAGCTATTATCCAAAAATGGGCAACCAACTAAGCTTGGGGATGCCCCCGAGTGACATCCCCGCTTTCTTCCAACAACTATCGGTATTTTACTCAAATCTATATTTTTATTCGTCACATGATATGTGTTTTGCTTGGAGCATCTTGTATGATATGAGTCTTTGCTTGTCTTATTTTGTGTTCTAAGTCATCAATCCTTGCTGGACACACTTATTTGAGAGAGCCAAAATTATGTCATGACTTGTTAGAATTGCTCTCTATGCTTCACTTAAATTTTTTATGAGCAATGGACTTGCTCTAGTGCTTCACTTATATCTTTTTTTAGCACGGTGTGCTTAGTATTTTTGATGAAATGCTCTCTTGCTTCACTTAGATTTATTTGAGAGTTAGTAAAATTTTAAAGAAATTCTCTCTTGCTTCACTTAAATTATTTTGAGAGAAAGAGGAAAAATTATGCTCATGATCTTCACTTATATTTGTTTGAGCTTATGAAAAGCAACACATGCAAATTAGTCCCAAAGTGATAGATATCCAAGAAGGATATAATAAAAACTTTCATGAAGATCATTGGACAAAATAGACTTGATTCTTAGTAATAGTTTTGAGATATGCTGATGTGATATGTGAGTTATGTTGACGAGTAATTGTGCTTTAGTAAGAATATTGGTGTTAAGGTTTGTGATTCCTTATGCAAGTAAGAAAGCCAATAGTCATGCAATGAAATTATATCCTACTTGTGGTGCATTATTCGGTGTTATTTATGCTTAATGCTTGCTTATGAGATTATCTGTTTCTTGGTTGGTCGCTTCTCAATCTTTTGCTAGCCTTCATTTTGCACCAAGTATGATCTCTACTTGTGCATCCAAAATCCTTTAAACCAGTTTTGCCATATGAGTCCACTATATCTACCTATATGCAGTATTCTTTTGCCGTTCTAAGCAAATTTGCATGTGCCATCTCTAATTTTCAAATTAAACTTCTCTTTTGTGTGTTTGTTTCGCTCGCGGAGCGGTGAGGGGTGGCTAATATTTTCCATGTTGGATGTGTTATTCTCATGATGAGTGTTTATTCACTTGTCATTGCACGAGAGTAAGGCAAAGGTCTTAGGGATGCCCAGTCCTGAAATGCAAAAATGAATTTACTTTATGTTGTCAAATAATAAATTCCTTGGAAAGTGTTGGTATGGAGGGCACCCGTGGATACGGTTAGCCATGGAAAGTGAAAGTATGGTGGAAAAAGGAATAAACTTTATTTTCTGTTTGGGAACCGCCTATGGCATATCTAGCATGGAAAGTGTTGGGAACTCTGAGTCGTTTTCGTTGGTGGGATGGATACACCTCTCAAAATGTTTTTATCTCTAATTTTCCGCTTTGAGCTCTGGCACCTCTACAAATCCCTACTTCCCTCTGCGAAGGGCCTTTCTTTACTTTTATGCAATTTTTATTTTAACTTTGATTCTCCATCTTCTTTCATAAAAAGCAACAACTAAGAGGCAATATGATCGTACTTAAGTATTGGGTGTAGCTAATATTCAAGTGTGTTCCATGAATGGATCAATGTTTGAGCATGATGGGCTAGGGATAACTTATTTTAGTGTTGATATTTTGAAAGACATGATTGCTTGTTGATATGCTTGAGTATCTAAATTATTATGTCAAAACTAGACTATTGCTTTGAATCACATAAAAGTCCAGTTGTCCATGCTATAAAGAAAAGAATATGATATGACATGATAGGCAGCATTCCAAATCAAAAATTCTGTTTTTATCACTTACCTACTCAAGGACGAGTAGGAGTTAAGCTTGGGGATGCTGATACGTCTCCAACGTATCTATAATTTTTTATTGTTCCATGCTGTTATATTATCAATCTTGGATGTTTTATAATAATTTTATAGTCATTTTTATCATTTTTTGGTACTAACTTATTGACATAGTGCCAAGTGCCAGTTGCTGTTTTTTCCATGTTTTTTACATCGTAGAAAATCAATATCAGACGGAGTCCAAATGCCACGAAGCTCCACGGAGAATTTTTTGAAGGAAATATGCCCTAGAGGCAATAATAAAGTTATTATTTATTTCCTTATATCATGATAAATGTTTATTATTCATGCTAGAATTGTATTAATCGGAAACATGATACATGTGTGAATACATAGACAAACAGAGTGTCACTAGTATGCCTCTACTTGACTAGCTCGTTGATCAAAGATGGATATGTTTCCTAGCCATAGACAAAGAGTTGTCATTTGATTAACGGGATCACATCATTAGGAGAATGATGTGATTGACTTGACCCATTCCGTTAGCTTAGCACTTGATCGTTTAGTATGTTGCTATTGCTTTCTTCATGACTTATACATGTTCCTATGACTATGAGATTATGCAACTCCCGTTTACCAGAGGAACAATTTGTGTGCTACTGATAACCCACAAGTATAGGGGATCGCAACAGTTTTCGAGGGTAGAGTATTCAACCCAAATTTATTGATTCGACACAAGGGGAGCCAAAGAATATTCTCAAGTATTAGCAGTTGAGTTGTCAATTCAACCACACCTGGATAACTTAATATCTGCAGCAAAGTATTTAGTAGCAAAGTAATATGGAAGTAACGGTAACAGTAGCAAAAGTAATATTTTTGGGTTTTGTAGTAGTTGTAACAGTAGCAACGGAAAAGTAAATAAGCGGAGAACAATATGTGAAAAGCTCGTAGGCATTGGATCGGTGATGGAGAATTATGCCGGATGCGGTTCATCATGTAACAATCATAACCTAGGGTGACACAGAACTAGCTCCAATTCATCAATGTAATGTAGGCATGTATTCCGAATATAGTCAACGTGCTTATGGAAAAGAACTTGCATGACATCTTTTGTCCTACCCTCCCGTGGCAGCGGGGTCCTAACGGAAACTAAGGGATATTAAGGCCTCCTTTTAATAGAGTACCGGACCAAAGCATTAACACATAGTGAATACATGAACTCCTCAAACTATGGTCGTCACCGGGAGTGGTCCCGATTATTGTCACTTCGGGGTTGCTGGATCATAACACATAGTAGGTGACTATAGACTTGCAAGATAGGATCAAGAACTCACATATATTCATGAAAACATAATAGGTTCAGATCTGAAATCATGGCACTCGGGCCCTAGGGACAAGCATTAAGCATAGCAAAGTCATAGCAACATCAATCTCAGAACATAGTGGATACTAGGGATCAAACCCTAACAAAACTAACTCGATTACATGATAGATCTCATCCAACCCATCACCGTCCAGCAAGCCTACAATGGAATTACTCACGCACGGCGGTGAGCATCATGAAATTGGTGATGGAGGATGGTTGATGATGACGACAGCAACGAATCCCCCTCTCCGAAGCCCCGAACGGACTCCAGATCAGCCCTCCCGAGAGGTTTTAGGGCTTGGCGGCGGCTCCATATCGTAAAACGCGAGGAATCCTTCTCCCTGATTTTTTCTCCCCGAAAGTGAATATATGGAGTTAGAGTTGAGGTCGGTGGAGCGTCAGGGGCCCACGAGGCAGGGGGCGCGCCCAGGGGGGCAGGCGTGCCTCCCACCCTCGTGGACAGGGTGTGGGCCCCTAACGTGGATTTTTCTGCCAGTATTTTTAATATTTTCCAAAAAGATGTTCCGTGGAGTTTCAGGTCATTCCGAGAACTTTTGTTTCTGCACATAAATAACACCATGGAAAGTCTGCTGAAAACAGCGTCAGTCCGGGTTAGTTCCATTCAAATCATGCAAGTTAGAGTCCAAAACAAGGGCAAAAGTTTTTGGAAAAGTAGATACGACGGAGACGTATCAACTCCCCCAAGCTTAAACGTTTGCTTGTCCTCAAGCAATTCAGTTGACAAACTGAAAGTGATAGAGAAAAACTTTTACAAACTCTGTTTGCTCTTGTTGGTGTAAATATGTAAATCCAGCATTCAAGTTTTCAGCAAAGATTATGACTAACCACATTCACAATAACTCTTAGGTCTCATGTTTACTCATATCAATGGCATAATCAACTAGCGAGCCATAATAATAAATCTCGGATGACAACACTTTCTCAAAACAATCATGATATGATATAACAGGATGGTATCTCGCTAGCCCTTTCTGAGACCGCAAAACATAAATGCAAAGCACCTTTAAAGATCAAAGACTGACTAGACATTATAATTCATGGTAAAAGAGATCCAATCATGGTCATACCCAATATAAATTAATAGTAATGGATGCAAATGACAGCTGTACTCTCCAGCTAGTGCTTTTTAATAAGAGGGTGATGACTCAACATGAAAGTAAATAGATAGGCCCTTCGCAGAGGGAAGCAGGGATTTGTAGAGGTGCCAGAGCTCGACTTTGAAATAGAGATAAATAATATTTTGAGCGGTATACTTTCATTGTCAACATAACAACCGAGAGATGGCGATATCTTCCAAGCTACACACATTATAGGCGGTTCCCAAACAGAATGGTAAAGTTTATACTCCCCCTCCACCAACAAGCATCAATCCATGGCTTGCTCGAAACAACGAGTGCCTCCAACTAGCAACAGTCCCGGGGGAGTTTTGTTTGCAAATATTTTGATTTGATTTGCATAAAGCATGGGACTGGGCATCCCGGAGACCAGCCATTTTCTCGTGAGTGAGGAGCGGAGTCCACTCCTCTTGAGAATAACCCGCCTAGCATGGAAGATACAGACAACCCTAGTTGATACATGAGCTATTCGAGCATACAAAACAGAATTTCATTTGAAGGTTTAGAGTTTGGCACATCCAAATTTACTTGGAACGGCAGGTAGATACCGCATATAGGAAGGTATAGTGGACTCATATGGAATAACTTTGGGGTTTAAGGGATTGGATGCACAAGCAGTATTCTTGCTTAGTACAAGTGAAGGCTAGCAAAGGACTGGCTAGCGACCAACTAGAGAGCGACAACAGTCATGAACATGCATTAAAATTAATAAACATTGAGTACAAGCATGAGTAGGATATAATCCACCATGAACATAAATATCGTGAAGGCTATGTTGATTTGTTTCAACTACATGTGTGAACATGTGCCAAGTCGAGTCACTTAAATCATTCAAAGGAGGATACCACCCCACTATACCACATCACAACCATTTCAATAGCATGTTGGCACGCAAGGTAAACCATTATAACTCATAGCTAATCAAGCATGGCACGAGCAACTATAATCTCTAATTGTCATTGCAAACATGTTTATTCATAATAGGATGAATCAGGAACGATGAACTAATCATATTTATAAAAACAAGAGAGGTCGAGTTCATACCAGCTTTTCTCATCTCAGTCAGTCCATCATATATCGTCATAATTGCCTTTCACTTGCACGACTGAATGATGTGAAAATAATAAGAGTGCACGTGCATTGGACTAAGCTGGAATCTGCGAGCATTCAATAAACAGGAGAAGACAAGGCAATATGGACTCTTGGTTAAATCAACAATAATGCATATAAGAGCCACTTCAACAATTTAATCATGGTCTTCTCCTATCGACCCCCAAAGAAAAGAAAAGAAATAAAACTATTTACACGGGAAAGCTCCCAACAAGCAAAAATAAGAACGGGAAATATTTTTGGGTTTTCTTTTTAATTACTACTACTGCATGAAAAGTAAACTAGCTAAAACTATTACTAATTTTTTTGTTTTTCTTAAGGTTTATCAAACACACAAGAAGAAAGCGAGAAAAAGAAAATAAGCCAGCATGGATATTACAGTGAAGGAGTATGAACACCGACATCTAGCAATGAGTGTGTGTGAACATAAATGTAATGTCGGTGGGAAATGCGTACTCCCCCAAGCTTAGGCTTTTGGCCTAAGTTGGTTTATTGCCACGGATGGCCTGGCGGATATCCGTAGTTGTAGCCGGGGTCGTACTGAGATGAAGAAGACTCTGATTGCCACTGGTTGGCAATCATCTTCGGATTCCACTGGTAATTAGATTGCCGTGGAGGCTCAAATTGTGGTTCCGGTTCCGGCTCTGTGGCTGAAGTAAGGTTCCGGTAGGCGTGAATGGCCGCCAGCGGAACGAGATACAGACCTGCAGATAAATCAAACAAGGAAGGAGCAGGCAAGGTAATAGTCTCAGGGTGATGTTTATCAAAGAACAATTTGTATTTAAGCGCCCCTTCCCTATTCTTAACAATAAAGTCATGCGCTACCATACTCTTATAATCTAAATAAGCAGTGGGCAGCAATTTTTCTTCTTTTTCATAGTGCCTAATAGGTATGTTATAATGTGCAGCAAGGCGTGAAGCATAAATACCTCCAAAGATGGGGCCCTTTGTACGGTTCAAACTTAACCGTTTAGCAATAATACCGCCCATACTAACAATGTTATCGCAGAATAAACCATGGAACAAAATACTAATATCAGGAACACTAAGGTTTCCATAGTTTCCGCGACCAATTAAGCAACGACTAGCAAATAAGGCAAAGTAGCGTAAAACAGGAAAATGTATGCTAGTGATTCTTGCATCGGAAACCTTCCTAGTTTCCCCTACAGTAATAGTGTCAATAAACCCATCCACATCTTCACGATGTGGTTCATCTAAACTACCCTCAAAAGGTATTTTGCAAACTTTGCAAAATTCATCTAGTGGCAGCTTCTTAATCACATCATATAAATGAAACTCTACTGAAGGTGGTGATTCCTTAGGATAATAGTAGAAGTTTTGCACAAAAGTATTGGTGAGTAAGAGATACTGATTGCGTTGGTCGCGGAGGAAGTCGGTGAGGCCTGCATTCTCAGCCAATTCATAAAAATCATCATAAATCTCAGCTGCTCTCAAGAAATCATTGGAAGGCCATTCACACGGCCGAACCTCCGCTGTAACACCCACGATGCGGCTATATCTCCCACGTGTCGAGGCATGACTTAGAGGCATAACCGCATTGTGGTTTTGTCGCAAGAAGGGTCATCTTCACACAATCCCATGTAATGAACAAGAAAGGGATAAAGAGTTGGCTTACAATCGCCACTTCACACAATACATGAATAAAACATACATCAATCAAGATACACACATAGGTCCGACTACGGAACCAAAATAAAAGAAGACAACCCAACTGCTAGATCCCCGATCGTCCCAACTGGGCTGCACTACTGATCAATAAGAAAAAAAACAACACAACGGACAAGATCTTCATCGAGCTCCCACTTGAGCTCAGTTGCGTCACCTGCACTGGTATCTTCGGCACCTGCAACTGTTTTGGAAGTATCTGTGAGTCACGAGGACTCAACAATCTCACACCCGCGAGATCAAGACTATTTAAGCTTAAAGGAAAGGATGGTGTAATGAGGTGGAGCTGCAGCAAGCACTAAGCATATATGGTGGCTAACATACATGTAACACCCTGAGAATCATGCTACAGTAACCCCCTGTGATTAAGCTAATCATGTTGCTAAACAGGGCTTGATCACATTTGAATCACCTTCCTTTCAAACTCCTAGCTCAAACTTCAAATATAATTAAAGTGAAAAATAAAAGTTTTCAAAATTTCAAACAAAAATGTTCAGTGGGCGCTAAATAATACACTGGTAATTATGGTGGAGAAAACACATTTTTATAAAATGTCTAAATACTTTTAAATGAAATAAAAACAGAAAAGGAGATAAACAAATAAAAAGAAAACAGCAAACAGAAACAGGCAGAAAAAAAAGAAAAAAAAGGAAAAAGGGCCCGCTTCCCCCCCCCCACTGCCC